>NC_068993.1:63936835-63937657 GCF_001194135.2 Octopus bimaculoides | reverse complement strand
TATATATATATACATATATATATACGTATATATATACATATATATATATATATATATATATACATATATATATATACATATATGGACATACACGCACATATATATGTACACACAGGCAGACACACAAATATATACATATAGACAGATAGGGAAGAGAGTAATGAAAAGAAGAAATAAGAGTAAAGAATTCTCTTTACATACAGTGTTTTGATCCTTCCCATAACAGTCGAACGAAAGACAGATAATAAATATGTATTTGAATAGCTACAACATCAAGTCTGCGCATTAGTGTGACTTCACAGTTTCTCATGTGGAAATATTAAAGTTGATTTTCAAAGACACTTTAACGTCGGAAAGACACTCTTTGAAATTTTTTATTACAATTTTAATCGAATATCAAAATCCGTTTCCTTGTTTTCTTCAATAACAAACAAACCAAATAAATGTGGTAAAAATATTGTATGTATAAAACATTATATGTCTAGCCAAGTGTGTAAATTCACCGATATGATTTAAATGATCACACACACACACACACACACACACACACACACACACACACACACACACACACACACACATGTGTGTGTGTATATGTATGTACGCATGTATACGTATGTACATACGTTTATATAGATAGATATAGATATGTGTGTGTCTATGCATGTATGTATGTGTGCATGTATGTGTGCGTGTGTGAGAGAGAGAGAGAGAGTACCATTGATCATTTAGATTAAATCAGTGAAGTTACAAACTTGGCTAGACATATGATAAATCTAACCAAGTATGCGTTTGTTGTGTCTGCATGTATGTATATATGTG
>NC_068993.1:63930605-63936825 GCF_001194135.2 Octopus bimaculoides | reverse complement strand
CATATACATATATATATATATACATATATACATATATACATACATACATACACACACATACAAACACGCATACACACACATGTATATATATACGTATAAATAGAATTATGCGCCTACTTATACTATAGAATATAAATATATAATTTATAGAATGTAAAATATAGCAAATATTATTGTATAGACATAAACACACATACGCTATCTATTTTATATCTTTAGTGCATATAAATATGTATATGATTATATATGGGAATTACGTCTTTGTCTGTGTGTATCTATATCTATGTATATATATGTTTGTGTGTATGTATATATGTGTGTGTATATGTATTTGAGTTGAGTGTGTTTGTGCATGTGTGTGTGTACATACATACATACACGCACAAACGCTCTCATACACAAGTTTCCCTTGAGGATATCTGACTGATCAGTTGAACCTCCTTTCTTTTTTTCTTTTTTTTTATATACCTGACGTTTATTACTTTCGCTGTTGCTGCTAACGTAAGTTATGACCGAAGAATAAAGAAATGAGTAGATACGTGTTATTCATTCACCTTAGAGAATCCAAAGTACTGATGAACACGCACAAACACATCGATATATATTTAGGTCTCCAACTATTGATATGTATATATGTTACAGTAAACCAATATGAAAGTACGTAAATTTCATTGACATATGTAGGTTACTGCTGCCCAATTTGTGCATCAGATACACTCAACATCGCATCAGAAAAAGTTTGGGAGGAGCAAGGAAAAGTAAATACTACTAATGAATTATATTCAAAATAGATAAGCCTTGGGTCGGGGATTTAAGAGAGAAATCTAGATGAGAAAGGATTTATAGTACGAGTATCAGGTCTCAATAAAGAGCGTATCAGATTTCCTCAGGCAGATATACAAATTAGTTCGTGGGAATCCAAAGAATTCAAAAGTATAACATTGAAGAATGTTACACGTTTGGCAGTATAACATAAAAACAAAAAGATAAAAGATAAATAATGTAGATAAATTCCCCAGGAAACAAAAATATATATTGTGATGAGGTAAACTCATTCATCCATTGCTATAACCCATCCTCTGCAAAAGATACAAAATTAGCCAGGTATCTGCACTCACAAATAACTAAAGCAACGCCAATATATTTAGATGCAGAGACGTGCACAATTACACGCACGCTCCTCTTTACGTACGAAGACCATCTTACACGTTCAGATGTATATTCGCAACAATATACACGCTGCATATCTATAAATGTAAGCTATACGTATTTTTACACAGAAATACCTATATAGAGGAACATATAAATATACACGTATACATACACATACATTCGTCCATAAAATATACATATACGTAGACTGATGACAAATGATCTCATTCAGAGTATCAGCACATCCTTTTACTTCGTCCTAAATGATATCAGAATCCAAGAAGCCAATCGTGTGCACAGTGTTGCCATAAGGATGCATCAGTACTCATGTGGATTTCCAGATTTTACAGCAGCCCTGACTTCAGGATTGCAACAACTTCTGGCCTTGTGTATTCTGTTTGCAATCTGTGGCGTAAAACGACGTATATAGCAAACATCGGAAAATCGAAATCAAATGGACAAACCATCGTTGGGCAGTCATTTCATCACCAGTTTATAATTCAATAACAGTCCCACACAACCTCAAAACATATATACAAGATGAGCTGATTTGTCTTGCTTTATTTTCATTTTCGACGAAATAAAGTCCATGAAATTTTCAAGAAATTGAAATGGCATGTTGAAACGTTTATGCCTTTTCCAAGATTACCATGAACAATTCGGAACTGCTTACCCTGAGTTTATATTGCGCATCTCAAAATGGAAATTTATCTGTTCTGACAAAGTTCAAATTTTCGGAAATGGAATGCAGTAGCACTCATTGCAATCGCTATAAATGGTGTTAGTCAAAATATACTCCCAGAAGTAATATATATTTCATTTTCTATCGCCTTTAACTGACAAGTTTGCACACCAAATAGATGAATAAATAAACAAATAAATAAATAAAAATTCAGTTGTGCTTATGTGCAATAATTAGGTATTAAATTCAACTGAGAAGCTCAATAAGTTCAACACATGTCCAGACTTGTTACTCGCCGCTGCAGACAGGCTTCAATTTTGAATTTAATCATTTTAAATTTGTGAATTCTTCTTCAGAACTTCCTTGATAAGAATGGTTATTAAAGCTAGTGACTTTTCTTCTCATTACAAATGTAGTTTCGATTGATTAAAATTTATTTTTGTCTCACATTAAGTATATTAGGTGGTACTTAACTGTTAAATACACTCTGCTATAACAATGTCAGCTCTTTGCAACGACAAATTCATTATAGTTAGTTAAGCATGTAATAATATCATCTAACGTCATGTTCATTGAGAGAAATATATTTTCGTCTGGTGAAGGAATTTGAAATCTGTTGAAGAAAAATCAATCATGAGCGCAAACAATATTTTAGATGAGTATCATTGAAGGTCAAGTTGGCCACTAAAATCTAGAAATGATTCATCATACTAATTACGTGTTCTCTAGAAATAAATTGTATTTAACGTTTTGTTTTGTTTTTTAAATTTACTGTGCCAATCCAGCTGTTTCTTGTTTAGTTCCAAATGGATTTACAACCTCCAGACTCACGATCAATGACATTCCTGCCATGACCACCCTGTCGTTTTTATTAGCCTAGTGTCGTATCTCAAATTATACTATTGAATGTGTCGTTACTTTTTAAGACAGTAAGGAGTGCTTAGAAAATGATTTCATTTCCATTGGTAGCAGATCAGACTACATTGGATCTCCACGAAGACTCCCAAATAATATGTTCCGGCCTATTAAATACAATGTCATTCTATCTCACTCATGCTGATGACTTTGACATATACCGTTATATGAATGGTAGCACGATAACCTCCGCATGGTCGCTCGGTTTGTTAAATATAGCAGTCAAATAACCTTCACATTACATTGAATTTCTGCAAATACATGGTTAATGGTGAACACCTTTTATAATAATACATCTGTTCATTCAGAGCTGAGACAGGCGCTAAAACAAGCAGCATGACTCTCACAAGCGAAAGCGCCTCTTTGTGTTTGTTGGAACTGGTGAAACTAGCAGTCACATGCTCCTCAAATAACTCCCCACTATCTTAAATGAAATCAATAGAACACTGGAACATGTATTCCTATACATGCCTAAAAAAGGGGCTAATCTTGAAATGCCTCCGATTATAGGTCTTCTTTTTGATCAGTAGTGATTTAAGGGGTAGACGATAAGGATCAAAACATGAATGTCACAGGCCCCACCGTGCTCGATGAAAATCAAAATGTTCGACGTTTTGAAGTGTGCTCGATGCTCTTTCTGCGAAACACCAATGATCATTTTCTTGACCGAATAGTCACTTGTGACGAAAAGTGGATCCTTTATGATAACAGTAAACGATCAGGTCAATGGCTTGATCGTGATGAGTCCCCCAAACTTTTCCCAAAGTCAAAGTTGCATTAGCAAAAGATTATGGTAACTGTCTGCAATTGGTGTTGTCCATTATAGCTTTCTGGAAGCCAATCAGAGCATTACAGAAGAGGTTTACTGCAATCAAATCACTGAAATGCATGCTCGCTTGCAAATAACGAGACCTGCATTGGTGAATCGGCGTGACCCAATTCTGCTCCACGGTAATGCAAAGTTACATGTTGCAAGAATGACATGCAGAAACTCACAGATTTGGGATACGAGACCTTACCACATCCTCTATATTCTCCTGATTTTTCACCCATTGACTACCATTTTTTAAGCAATTAACCACGTTTTTAAGTGATAAAACTTTCAGGTTCAAACCAGAGGTAGAATCAGCTTTCAAAGATTTCTTAGTATTAAAGTCAATAAGTTTTTATCAACGAGGCATAAATAATCTCGTTAATCGATGCCAGAGGTGCCTCGATGTTCACGGCTCATACTTTGACTAATAAAAATATTTCTATTGTTAATTTTTCTAGAATAAAATTGTGTTTCTGAAATCGGCCATTATTTTCGGAACAACCTAATATTATGTAAAAAGAGAGTTATTGAAGATCACACTTTACCCAAAAACAAACTACGCGAAGTGAAAATGTATCAACAAGGGATGGAAATCAAATCACAATCGCCACGCATTTTAGAATTACATGACAACTCAAATTGCTAGGAACAGCAGCATTATTTCAATCGGATCAAATATTGTGTTATTAAAAATAAAGGATTCATTGCAAAATGTAGTCCACCAATATTCTAAATAGAAAAAGACAGGGTGGCGACAGCCTAAGGCATCTGACCTGAGTTTGTTCGGTTAGAGATGGAAAATAACAATGGACGCGTTAGATAATGCTGTCCCAGACAACAAAAAATAATAAATAAAGGGAATTGTTACAAATTTGAAAACAGTAAACAAAGTCAACTTGGTCAAGCGAATCATAAAATTACAAATTATGAAAATAAAATAATGAAAAATCCTAAAATAGGTTGAATGGTGAAAGATATTTGATTCGCTACGTTTCTTACAATCCTACATTAAACTCTCTATATGAATCACTTATTAATAACTTCTACTCGAGTGGGTGACTTAATGAGTAATTAAAATAGAATTTGATAACCTAAAGTCATAGACGTATGTGTGTGTGTTTGTTTAGAAATGTGCGTGAGTATCTGAACGCGTGCATATATATGTGCGTGTGTGCGTGTGTGTATGTGTGTGTGTGTGTGTGTACTTATCTACACGTATATACATACTCAAATATGTGTGTGTGTGAACAAAATAATAATGAAAATGCACAATTCAGTTGAAAGAATTGTATCATTTTTCGATATATTAAATAGTAAATAAAAATTGTCAAATCGTTTTAAAATGTAATAATTATTTTTCCATTCAGTTGCAACTGGTTTACAAACTCAGAACGATTCAAGAAGAAGGGTTTGTTTGCTTTTTAAGTAAATTTCACAAACATTACGGTCTGCATCGTTTTGCTTTGTATAAAAGTATTCTAGTAACAAATCATTATATTCACAGTTATCATCAAATCTATCATTTAAGTACTTTTTATATTTCTTAATCAATTATTTTTCATTATTCTCAATACATTCTAGCGGATTCGAACGGGAACATGCTGATCGTTTTAGTATTTTGTCACCTGAAGATATCTCCTCTTTTTGGATGATGTATATTTATAACAGATGCGATTCCCTGAGGTAAGTTAGCTTTGAGACTTATGCTAATGTAAACCAAAAATAAAGAGCCAGTATCCAAGTGAGATTCATTAATCGAGGTCATTTAACTGAAGAGGGACACAATACGGTCGAACACCATGGTGTCTTAAAATCCCTATATGCCAGGGAACCGCAGACGTTACCAAAACATATCGCCTAATCGGAGATATTCATCGACGACAAAATATAACAACGATCAGCGTATTTACATTCAAAACTGCCAGGCGGTGTTACTCACTCGGCGAACGAGAGTATTTGTAAATTGTAAATTATTTTAAAATTAGATAAGTTCGTTCCTGATCCTTTCACAGCTTAGTCTGACCTATTTCTTCCATGGTAAATATCCAGAATATAGATTTCTCTCCTTATCGGAAGTCAGTTGGCCACATTTGGTGTACGGCATCCGTGATTCCTGAATATTTTCCGAAGTCGTGGCAGATTACACGCACAAGGCGTTTTACTGCAGAACTGCTGAATAATAAACTTTTTCAAGTGCTTACCTCAGAACCGAACTTAATCTCATAAAATTCAGGCTTAACAATCACCTAGTTTAATGACAGCGGTTTCTTTTAATGAAATCATTTTATCAGATCTTTGACAATTATCTCATTTAATTAGCTCCTTTATTGTCACTTCAGTTACTCTACGCCACTGACATCTGCTCTCTCGTCAGTTTTTTTTTTATTACTTTCTCATTATATTTTATGTATTTAGTCAATTATTTTATTGCCATATTGTATTTATTATTCTAAATGTAGACAGGTTTAGGGTTAGGGTTAGGGTTAGGGTTAGGGTTATTACCACTTCTCATTCTTCCACACTCTCCAGAAGTATCATCTGTGCCTTGCAGGGAGGATTTTAAACCAAATATTTTATATGCATGTTTGCATGTGTGTGTATTTGTGTGTGTGTGTGTGTGTGTGTGTGTGTGTGTGTGTGTGTGTGTGTGTGTGTGT
>NC_068993.1:63925072-63930585 GCF_001194135.2 Octopus bimaculoides | reverse complement strand
GTGTGTGTACATGAACGCACTTTCTCTTTTCACCTCTCTCTCTCTCTCTCTCTCTCTCTCTCTCTCTCTCTCTTTCTTTCAAACAAACAAAAGAAAAAACACACATGTATGTGCATGCATATATATAAAGAGAATTTTACATTTATAATATAAATTTAATAAAAGAAACTGAGTAAGTAGAGCGACATTACAAAACAAAATGGAATATTTAAAGGGTTGGGAGATGAGGAAAGCAGCATGTCTAATTATTGAGAAAACTGTTTGTCTGAAAGAAATCGAGGAAGTAGAGTGTGATCGTTATATGATGAAAACTGTCACGTATGTAAAACAATTTTATTCTTATAGATTCCATTTGGAAGAGGGAATCATTTTCATTTAATATTTTAACTTTTTGGATACGATAAGCGGTTTAAGATATTTGAATATTCTAAATTGTTTATGGACAGAAGATACAAACACTGTAGGAAAAGAGAATGGAAAATTATTTTATAGCATTCTGAACTGCAAAGCAGTTCAGGTCTGCTGGAATGGTTTGGTAAAACACATTAATCTCCTTTTAGTGATATAGGTTTGTGTTATTAGATTTAAAATTCCAGCTAAATCTAGATCTATATTGACAAAATCGTATATGTATTTCTTAGTTGAAGACGAAAATATATAAAAATCTTGGCTTTCACGGTACGTCGTTTCGTAACTGTTCATTTCTACCGAAGTACAGTAAATGAATTCGTTGTATTTATATTTACGGTCAAGCGGATATTTATTCGGGTGATTGCCGCTACAAGTTTGTGACTATTGCACTAAACAAGACGCGATAAGTTTTATGCAAATGTTTGGACATGAGCAGGACCGAGTGTCTAGACAACAGGTAGAGAAATGAGTGGGGGAGGTACAAGAAACAGCTAATATAGATGGTGAATGTTAGCGACTGAATACCATTTAGCTGAGTGGCCATTATCTCTACGTTGGTGGAGAGGATTATAGAAAGAGCTCCATCAAGGCATGCTGCAATGAAGTGATCAGCTAGACAGCTACTGGTCCAAAGGATGAGATATAGGTAGACTCCATGGGGGAGAATTTGAACACCTCGTTTGTATCTAATGCAATAACATTGTTTTACTGAATTTCTTCAGCAAGATCCGTCTGGTGAGTGACATATAAGAATCGACCGCCAGTGGATTTGGTTTTTGGAAGCCAGAATGGTGGAAAGAAGGACTCAAAATTTGGAGAACGTCATGGTCAAGGACTGACAGTATTAAATTAGAGATGTTAGAGGTGAAAGCAAATAGGACAATACTTGGTTTGGTCAGAGGGGCTGTTGCTATTCTCTCCAGGCATGCTTTCAAATGTCAGGATATACCCACACAGAAAGTGAGAGAGTGAAGTGCTTCATGGGAAGAGGAGCAAGTACAGACGTGAGGGGTGCAAGATTGTGTAAAAGGCAAGGGTCATTGTCAGGACAGGTAGTTGTTTTAAGCAACTGGGGCTATTTCTTCATTTGATGTGCCTGCATTTGGGGTGAGTGCCTACATTTGGGGTGAGTGCCTACTGATGTGAAATGGTATTATTTAGAAGGAATTGACCAATGATTCTTAGTATAGAGTTGGATTCAAATCAGGTACCCAAAGACGGATGCTTTCCCCATGCTTTTTCTATTGGCCTCTCTTTGCAGTCCTTGTGCAGATCATAACTGAATATGCTTCACCAGTTTTTCGATGTTCTACTATCGTTTCCTTCACAATCACTGATTGCTAGTAGACTCATATTTTCATATGTGCTTCACACCTGGCATATGTAATAAATGCCCTTGAAGTGATTTGTGTTGAAAGCGGTGGTAATGGAAACGGTTAAAGAAGTTGTGTAAAAAAATTAGTAGTTATCATCATCATCATCATTGTCGTCGTCGTCGTTGTCGTCGTCGCCATCATCATCAGCAGCAGCATCATTATCATCAAATTTGTCTTCCTCGTTATTATTATATACGTACGTGCATATATATATATATATATATATATATATATATATATATATATATATATATACGATGGTGTTTTTACTGGCACATACGCATAAATATGCATATTTATAACAGTAGGTGTGTCTCTGTGCATGTAAGCCATGCTTTTATGAGTGTGCTGGCATATATATGTGTGTATGTATACGCTAATATGTAAGAATACATTGCATATGCATAATATATGTATGTGTATATATATACAATTATGTATGTACATGTATATGTATGCATATATGTATATATGTATGTATGTATGTATGTATGTATATGTACGTGTAAACATATAAATATGTATGCACGTGTATATACACAGGCACACACAGGCACACACAGGAACTCACACACACACTTACACACACATACACATACACACATACACATATATAATGACGATGATGATTATGTAAACATTGTTTCGGAGTGAGTCATTTTGTTTATTTGTCTATTGGTTTTCTAGAGTGATTTTCTTTTATTTTCGTTCTATTCTTTATTTTTTATTTTTTGTTCTCTGTATCGATCCTTGTAAGTATAGAAACACTGTGTATATTCATGAAAACTTGTTTTCGCTTCAGTAAACGAACTTTTATGAAAACTATGCTAACCTTTAGCGCTGACGACAAGCTTGTTTCTTCTTCTTCTTCTTCTTCTTCTTCTTCTTCTTCTTCTTCTTCTTCTTCTTCTTCTTCTTCTTCTTCTTCTTCTTCTTCTTCTTCTTCTTCTTCTTCTTCTCTAACATCCGTATTCTGCTCTACTTTGCCATACATCTATTTTATTCCCATACCATGTTGTTAAATCTTGAAATTTACTTCCAAATCTCTACATATGACATTGATGTTTATTTTCACTGTCATTGAAAATATTTATTCCTTCTCTTCTCTTCCTATCTCTTCTCCTTCTCCTTCGTTAGTTCCATCTTTACGCTACTCTTTCTTTTACGCATTTCCCCCCTCCCCCTCTCTTTCCTTCTTTGTCTCTTTCTATCTCTCTCCTCTTCCGCAAGCTCTCCCTTTATGCTTTTCTCTATTTCAGACTCTTTCTCTTCCCCGCTGTCTTTCACTCTCTCTCTCCTTCTCGTTCTTTCCCTGATTCCCTATGCATGTTTGACTTTCTTTCCCTCCCTCTCTCACTCTCTTTCTTTCGCTCTCTTTCTCTTCCTCTTTCTCACTCTATATACCTATGTCTATTTAATTCCGACAATACAGGTGCACTGAGTCTCCTAAAACAGAATATAAATTCTGTTTTGTCTCACCTTATTTCATGTGTGTGCTGTTAAAATACTTCAAAATAGAATGAATGGTACATAACACACCTATTTACCATTGGTGAATCACTCTTAATGTCTCAATTGTTAGCAAGTTCATACGAGGAATCACTTCAATATAATCACCATTAGCATCATCATTGTCTTCATCATCATTGTCATCATCATCCTCTTTAATATCATCCTTTCATCACTATGATAATCACTAACATAATCACTCGTAACCTATTTAGATAACTTGCGAAGGATGCTTGTGTTTGCTAAGTTATGGAATCTATATAAGCCGTTTGCTGATATTGTTTACGCAAATAGAATTCTAAGCAAGTTCTTCCTACACAAATAGCACTTCACAATATACAGTTCAATATCTCTCTCTATTTTTATTTTTTAGGAAAATTTACTCCCATTACTTAACACATTGTGGTTTCAAGCGACATCACCAGCTTAAGCCAGTGTTCACATATTTAATGCTTAGTTAAATTAGTGTTCACCTGTTTAAAGTTTAATTAGTATTGCGTTAATCTATTCAATACAGAGAGTAATGAAAAGTTATTTCGAAATAACTAGGTGGTAGGGGAAAAAATCAATATTAGTTATTGACTAATATTATTGATTCTTTCGGCAAGTACTAAAAACACCTCTGGACATACTTCGAAATTATTCGCCCTCCTCAGTGAAATATTGACTTGGTCGTACATTCCGAGATAATAACTAGGGGATCAGTAAGTAAATGTTGGCATAGAAACCCAGAAAAGTTGAAATAGTAGATTACTCTCAGACACGATTCGTACACAGAAAGATAATTAAGTTAATTTTATCATATTTATAGTTAATAGTGTAGTATATTTGCATGAAGCATTCTCAGGTATATGTATATAACTAAATGATTTTAATTACTTTTTATCGAGCCAAAATATTATAAGAAATAATTCAAGTCGACGGTCTATTGTTTTACCGTGAATTTCAAAATTTCATTGCCTTGAATTTATAAAGAAAATTAATCATAAGATCATATTTAATGCCAGAAACATCGACTAAGCAACTAATAAAATTATGCATCCAAGTAAAAGTTATTTGTCAATGATTATTGATATTTTGGTTATTTTGTAAGCAGGGGAGACAACTGTGGTCATGTTTTAGACTTATTGTTCACATCAATGTGTTTGGCAAATCACATGGGACATCTGATGTGGGTTTTAAGCAAACTAGCTGTTATAAAACGACTACCATTTTTTTTTATTTTTGTAACTCATTAAAAAATATTAATTGATGTTCCATACAGGACAACCACACCTTTCTTATTTTGTTTGATGCAGCATATCTATCATTACGTTATACATAGTGATCTTCCTTTCCAAGATGTAAACGTCTGTGATTTGTCATAGGATTGGTTGTTATATCTTGCAGATCCGGACAAGTTAATAGAGAATCACTTGGTTAGTTCAACAAGTGAACGTAACTTTTAAACACGTTATCGTGTAAAATAACAATCGAGTAAGCACAAAGCACACCAGAAAAGGCGAAATGTTCAAACTTCCTCTATAAACTAAAAGGAAAATATTATGCTCCGTCGTTATATATATATATGTATATACAACCCCAGTGTCACTTTGATGGCATGCATTGCTCTCTCACTCAGCTTCTCTCAGTCAGTAGACTAAGGTGACACTTGTTTACTGATCATGCTTCAAGAAACCTGCAAAGAGTTATTGCAGTTCCGAGCAATGATGACTTTTGTTGTACCAATCTTTTTGCACCATGTTGGTAGTTGAACACTGACACTTGCAAGCGCGTTAATTATTATTGGTATCATGTCTGTTGTGTCGACGCCCCCAAGCGAAGAAGTAGGTTCGACCAAGACATATAAATAGAGGTAGTCTGACCGTGGTAGAGGAGTTGAGTGACGGTGGACTGACAGTTGAGTAGTCGTCGTGTAGCAGTCGAGCAGAGATCATCCAAAGATGCTAGAAAGCAGTAGCTTGAGATATAACAATGTCTACTCTCTTCATTTACCACATCCTTCGTATTTCGCACTTCAAATCGTCGTACATGTTCACTTTTTCTTCTTTCTCTTCGATCCTGCTGTCACCAGGACAAGCTATATCGATTATCGATTATCGTGCATATTTTGTTACAATTTATTAGACGGGAATTTATAAGTGACACAATGTCATATATATACATACATTCATACATACATACATACATACATACAGAGATGAGAGAGAGTGAAGG
>NC_068993.1:63922692-63925010 GCF_001194135.2 Octopus bimaculoides | reverse complement strand
GAGGAGGAGGAGGAGGAGGAAGAGGAGAAGGAGGAGGAGGAAGAAGATTAGGAGGAAGAAGAGAAGCAATGTAAGGCATTCTAGTTGCTATCTGTCCCAACTTTCAATGCGCATCTGGGATTGATTTTCCAAAATGTGCTAGTCGTTTACAAATATTGAAGTGTCATATGAGTGAGATTTTGGTCGTTACTTTTAGCAAGTCAAGCGACTACATAAAGACTTCCTCGTTGATTCGAGATAAGGTTTTATTTAGTCATAGACAGCGGGAACAACACTGAAAATAAATGTTCGTCTATTATTTGTCTGGCCGCTTAAATTATTAGAGGACTTAAATAAATGTATTGTTTTAGACATATATAAATGCATAGAATCTGTATTCTTTGCCAATAATATTAAATTAAAGAAAAATAATAAAAAAGCAACTATCGATGATTTGATAATGGCTCAGTAAGAATTATCAATAAAAAAATAAGTGATGGCGAAATAAATGACAGACTCAATATTATTTATTGATTTAAGTATTTTAAGAGAGAATGGATGAGAAAGCGCGGTGGGGAGAGAGTGTGTGTGGAGAGTGTGAGGGAGAGATAAAGAGATTGATATAACATAAATACCTATTTACAGTTGATAAACATTCCGATATTAACCGTTCATTGTCGTTGGATTTATACAAGTTGACTAATCTAGAGATAGAAATTAAGATATGAACGAAACAAAAAGTCATCTACACGCACACGCACACACACATACACACACACACACACACACACACAACCACAAATACGCACACACACACAACACGTGATGTGAATGGGAATACATAATGTACAGTTTTGATATCGTTGCCAATATGTATATATATATAATTTTTTGTTTAGTTTTTGAAAAATAATATTCATACATATGTTATTTATTTATACTGTATAAAAAATATTATTTTTCGTTGTTATCACCAGATCTGCATAGGTTGAAACCCAAGTATTGTATCCTTATATTAGTTTCAAATTTTGGCACAAGGACCGAAATTTCGGCGGAAAGGACTAAGTTAATACATCGACCTCAGTGCTCAACTGGTACTCATTTTATCGATCTCGAAATGATGAAAGGCAAAGTTGACTCGGTGGCATTTGGACTCAGAGCGTAAAGTCGGACGAAATGCTGCTTAGTATATTGGCCGGCGTGGTAACCATTCTGTCGCCTTAACTGTTTCTTTATATTGCCAATATGGTCGCATCGCTCTTGTAGACGCTTAGTATATTGTATTCTCACATATGACCAAAACTATACTGGAAAGCGCATAAATTCTAAGAGAACTTAGAGCTATGATAGCAATATCTACCATCAAAAGGAATATAAATGTAAGTTTGCCTGCTTCGCATTAGGGGCACTCAATCAGCACTCTGGAAGTAGGAACTCTAGAACACATGTGAAACGAGATATGAAATATCAATAACACTGCAAGTGGTTTGCCTCAAGTTTTAGCAAGTTGAAGTCCGCTTAAGGAGTAGTGATCAACATTGCTGACATAGACAGAGAAGAAAGGAGAATAATATCAGATTTCATGGATGAAACAACAAGAAACAACGATCACACCTCCGTCCGTTTACACTGGTTTGTATACGTGACAGAATTCTTCGCTTTCAAAACTGAGTGCTATCAAATCTGAATTTTCTCGAGGCCCTGTCGATGTCATAGTAGGCCATCAGAAACACTTGATCAAATAATGGACCAGGTTCAATACAATTTAACATCTTTTATTTGCGGAATGGTTGTGACGCGTTCTATTCTGCGACGCTATGTACATGCGTAAACAGGGCGATAGATTAAGACTCGTCTCTATAGGTAAAACAGGCGACTAGTAACCTAAATTCTGATTCAAAATATCAAAACTAAACTTCCGACTAAATTACTAAACCAAATCAGCTGGGCTTTGCCAGTGAATATCGGAAACAAGCAGCCTTACACTCTGTTAGACATTGTCTGAACCAGGCTTTGTGTTGTGTTCTTGAGCAAGGCATTTCATTCCACGTTGCTCCAGTTCAATCAGCTGCAGAAATGGGTTGCATCTTCACTGGTGCCAATCTGTGTCGGTCTTTTGAAGACATCGGTGATGTGAAGAGGAGAGATTGGTGTACATGGGTGACTGCTGGTCTTCCACAAACAAACATGCCAGGCATGTGCCTCAGAGGGGATTTTCGTGACAGAAGGGGGTCTAGGAGATGCTTTCCCGAGAGAATACCACAATTTAGAAGGGTTTTAAAGAGTAGTATATTCAGATTGCTAACTTAAACCAACGCTATATATATATATATATATAT
>NC_068993.1:63911711-63922479 GCF_001194135.2 Octopus bimaculoides | reverse complement strand
TGTGTGTGTGTGTGTGTGTGTGTGTGTGTGTGTGTGTACGTGTGAGGGGTGATGGTTCGTGTTCACTGACTGTTCGATTAATACAAAGCATTCTCTCTAGTGAAATTTTATTTCCGAAATAATAACTATTTTTATTTCCTTGTTCTGCTTGTTTTTTGTTTTTTTTTCTACTTTGTAATATTGAACTCGAACTATTATTTTTATCATTAATGATCTATTAAAATTATTATTGTTGTTGTTGTATTTATTAATATATCGTAGCGAAACATTAATCCGTTTTGCTCCTGAAACTTGAATGAATTTACTTAACTTCCCATTAATTTCTGAATCACAGACTTTTATTAATTCTTTTTTTTTTCCTTTCTAGCTAGAAAGAAAACAATAATTATATTCCCTGGAGCAATGGAAACATTCGAAGAAAACTTCCTGAATTTTATGAAATATCATAGCCCTCACAACTCAGACAAAACTGTTGGTATTTTCTTTTAACAATGGGGTACATTAACGGACGCAGACATTTATATTCTTAACGATTGCGAGGCTTTGAGCCCAACCAGATATTTGTAAGTGAAATTGTTTCCGACAGAATCTTCTTTTCTTTTTTTGAGTAAAGGAACATTCCTGCTCTTGTTGGCTTGATTTTATTCTTTGCCCAGTTTATTGCCAACAAAGAACTTTTGGGTCTTTTTCAATATAATCCAATTTTATGCAAGCATTCTGGTCACATCGATGAACTGAGAATAATTTCCCTTCTTTCACCATCGTGGGGGTTTCTAATAACTCATGATTGCTGCTCGTTTTTGTCAGTGAACTTAATGAAATTAGTGGGAAGAAAATGACAGTTTCTCCCGTCCAGGCGTTTGCTGCCTTCTTGCTGTCTGTTTCCTAAAAGATATATTCACGCAAATACACGAAGTTGTACTCACTTATGCACACCCATATATCTGTAGATGGAGAGAGAAAGAAACAGAGACAGGAGGAAAGCAATCTGTACTTCCAAATTAACATACACGTACTGTGAGAATGTCAAAACCTTCGATGTTTGTCTTGAAACACTGAAAGGCTGCTGCATTAAGTGTGTGAATCTGAGAGGGGAATATGTTGAATAAAATCACAATTAACTGATCCTCCTGTATTTTCTTTTACCCAAAGCCAGAAATTTCTCAACACCCACTTTGTATATATATGTTCCTACACACGCATTGCAATGTAGACTGCGGTTGCACGACTTCCGTGAGAACCGTGAATAATCTTGTTTATACGACCCTTCTTGTGGGACATCGCAAGCGAGAAAACTGCACGGCCGTTATCAATGCGCGTCATGCCTCAAACATCGCAACCAAATTTCTACTATCTGCTCGTGGCACCAGTAAAGCTTGACATTGGGTGAAAATCCAGATGAAATGGGGTGTAAAACGTACCTAAATATACTTTTTATTGTAAGCCACATTCGATTGCCATGAATGTCAGCTTCACTATATGAAAAGCTGTTTAAGCAGAAACGAGAAGAATAGAGATGACCTGTGATCACAAGCAAAACAGTTCTGAAATAAAAAAAAATACTTAGCTCAAGTAGGTTTACATAGACATGTAACTCAGATAGTCATGCAAGTAAATATATGTAAGATAATGGATGGCCATAACCTTCTGAACATTTGACAGGTTTTGTCTTCATTCAGCCAAATCTCCGATATTGATTCTCCCCGTCAAAAGGGTCAAGTATCCTGTAAATGTGCGCATGTGTTCTCTGTGTGTATATGTGAGAAAGTTGTATATATATGTGTGTGTTTTTGTGTGTGTGAATGTGTGTGTGTGAATGTGTGTGTGTGTGAGTGTGTCTGTGTGTGAGTGTGTGTGCGTATGTCTGAGAAAGAGAGAGAGAGAGAGAGAGAGAGAGAGAGAGAGAGAGAGAGAGAGAGAGAGATCCTAAAGATTAACAAAACTAATAACGAAGTCTCCAATGTTTTCAATGACGTGAAATTTGTTTCAATCCTGAGCGTAATCCTATTGAAAAAACAAAGTGTCTTGTTATAACGAAATTACTTACATCGAATAATTCCGAACGCCTAAAACTACGTAACCCCTAGCAACCAAAAATTTTCTCTACCACAAAATAAATTAAGTTTAATATTTTTGAGACAACAGTCGTGTAAGGTCAGACGGACAGATAATATAGAATATCGTTTGGAGTTGGGCCAAATCGAGGGTTCCCCTTAATAGAGAGTGAAACGATATATTAATATGCAAAGTGCTAGACGAGTAGAAAGAATAGAAAGTTGTCCGCCATTGTTGTTTGCCATTTGTTGTTCGCATTCTATATTTTAGAGTCGGAAAAAGAAATTTCAAAAAAGTCATAACAAAACAGTTCGATTCACCTTGTTCGATGCGCATGCGCTAAAATATGCAAATTTCATGGGTCAGGTCAGCAAGGAAACAGAAATTATTAATTCATAGGGACATTAATAGGCTTGAAAGCATTCCAACCGTGACCAACCATTCTTTTATATTCAGATGTTTTCACATTAGTAAACACATACAGATGTATGTGTGTATTCGGTGTGTGTGTGTGTGTGTGTGTGTGTGTGTGTGTGTGTGTGTGTGTGTGTGCGTGTGTGTGTGTGCATGTGTGTGCGCGTGTGTGTGTGTGTATGAACACACGTCATATACATACAGATATTTATAAATGCACGTATGCATATACATATATATAAATATATATCTCATACATACATGCATACATACATACATACATACATACATACATATTTTCAAATATGAATTAGAAGTAGGGCGTGTGTTGTTAACATTATCCAACACACGCACTCAACGTATGTGCTTTGCTTGTTCGCCGGTTGGCAGCGAGTTGACGCCGTGGAGATTACTCTCACAAAGCGCCGAGTGTAAAATAGCTGAAAGTCATAGTCATAGACAGGTGAGACAAGTAACTCCAAGTTCCATTTCGGATATATATATATATATATATATATATATATATATATATATATATATATATACGACGCGCTTCTTTCCGTTTCCGTCTATCAAATTAAACACAAGTATTTGGTCGGCCCGAGTAGTATTAACAGCATTTACAGCAGCAGCAGCAATAGTGGCAGTAGGCGTAGTAGTAGTAGTAGTAGTAGTAGTAGTAGTAGTAGTAGTAGTAGTAGTAGTAGTAGTAGTAGGAACGTTGCTCTTACTACGAGACTTTTCCCATAAGACAACCTGGTAGAACAAACTTAGAATCAATAAAAATAAAATAGAATAGAATAACATAAAATAACATTTTTTAAAAACCCAATCCAACCATCATTGAAGAGATTTCTATTACTATCCAATACATCGTTACTTCTTTTAAGAAGGCAGCTTACGATTCGAAAGATAAGTGACTGCGATCTCTCGCAGGTCAACCTACAACGAAAAGACTTCACCTGTTGGAATGCTGACGTTATTAATCACTGACGACGTTGGCGTAGAATAAATGGTCCGGTTTAATAAGAATGGCACCGACATTCCATTCTTCTTCTATGCCAGGCTTTAAACCTTTTATTAATGCGAACCCTGTATTCGACGATGGACATACACCTCTATTATAAATTGACTTCCTCCTAAATTCAAATACCTAATAATTGGCTATGCCTTTCATCTTTGCTGTATAGACGCTTGTAGTATTGGGGAAGAGGGATAATTGATGAAATCAATTACACTCATCACCTATCTAATTTGGCGTTGTGCCTGCGGAAAAGCAATCAATAATTTAATGAGATGAAGGTGTGGATTGCAAGAATCGTTAGTGTCTGATAAATTACCCTGCGGTATTTCCTCGAGCGTTTTAAGTTTCGAAGTTCGAATTCCACTGAGTTCAGCTCCACCATTCATCGTCCTGGGATCGATAAAATAAGTGCAAATCAATTGCCGTGGCCGACGTAGTCGCTTGTTCTTTCTCTCTTCCTACATTATAAATCATTGTTATCTGCGTTTGCTGGTGTTGAACGTATTTCGCTTCTTTATGGATATTACTGGCAAGATAAGGAGATTGACACAGTTTTCCTTCGATAAATGGGATTGCTTCCTTATGCATTTGAAACAACTAGACGTACCCGTAACGAATGTGTAGGGCAACATCTCCTCCATCGACGAAGCAAGGACTGCAGTGTATTGTATGCATATTATTGAGAAACGAGGATGAAGGAAAAGCAGCAGACTGAGTTGTTCTATTATACACTTACACACTTGTTCGTTCCTCAATAATTGTGACCGTGAGACACAAGTGTCATCATAAAAGATGCTGGAGAGGGTATTGATCTTTAGTACCTTGTCAACTATAGGGCACAGTATGAACTTGTGATAGTCTCAGACATAGTCATATATATCTAATTGGGTAGGGTCACCATGAACATACCCTTCGTGAATCAAGAGCCATCTCTTAAAGTTCTACTAAAGCACTGGGGCCGATGGTATAAACTAAGCACCCTTCCTTCCAAATTGTTGTCTATGAACAGAAACTATTATTATTAAAAAAAGTAACATTAAGACATAGAATGTTTTGAACCAATACAAAGCAATTGCATCATTCACAGCTTGACGTGTTAAATTTTTTTTTTTCAAAATCTATTCAGACTCACACAAGAAAATATCATTTTATCTGTGAAACCTTCACAACTGTTTATTGATCATCAATATTTTTATTCTTATCCTTCAGATTCTTTGTCTAAAAACTGGTAAAGAACGAGTAGAAGCAAATTGCCGAAAATATGAAGCTCCTACCGTACTTTTATATTTCCCTTCGTTTTTAAAAATAAATCCAAGAACGTAACATCAATAAATCATTCACAGATTTCTCTCGATCAGTTTAGATTAAAGAATCGGCGTACTTTTTAGTGTTATCACTTTTTGTGAAACAGACATTTAAGTATCGATTACCCGAGTTAAACTACTTTTGAATTGGCAAAAAATTTTTTTATTATTCTTCAATGTAAGAAATCATTATGTACCACTACTTACTTGTGATCTTGCTACATTGAGTTCAAGTTCTCCTTATAGATAACTAGGAAAAAATATCTAACACGGTACAACCCGTGGTACTTACCTGTATTAAAATCAGGATGCGACCTTTGTCATAATCAATATTTTAGAGAAGCACTTAATGTGTTCTCGTGCCACAGCTGGATATGTTATTTTGGTGCACGACTTATTCGCTGATCACCAGGGCCCAAAATCGTATTAACCAGGAAAGTAAAATTACTAGAAACTAAATGGCAGGAATGAAAACTTACTGAAAACTCTGCAGCCACACATTTGTTGAATGTCATCGCAACTCTATGGTACCGTCATCGAGATCAGAATATCTTACAATTGTACAACTCAACAAATATGTAAGCAAATTGTAGAATCAATTTAATCGATTTCTTTTACCAATTTCTTCGACTGCAGCATTGTGAAAAGTAAAGGCAACTCCGATGAAATTGGATTTGAGAGTCGAAAGTGATACTTAAATGGGGTTTTTTTTCAAACTTTTAATTGTTTCAGTCTTTGGATCGTGGCTATGCTGGAGCATCTCCTTAAAGGGCTTAGTCGAACAAATCTACCCCACTAATAATTTTTTACACCTTAGTACTTATCCTATCGTTCCGTTTAGCAGAACTACAAAATTAGGAGAACGTAAACAAACCAACACCGATTGTCAGGCGGAATTGGGGTTAATACAAGCACAAAGACGCGCACGCACACACACAGTCACATAAACACACACACACACACATTATCTGATAGCCTCATATACACACAAAAAGAAGCTGAAAACTAGGACACACATATATATATTACAGTAATGAAACCAAACCAAATAATGACGTTTTGAAAGCATTTAATACGGGCGCTTGAGATTTTGCTTAAAATACAACATCTCTTCGGCATTTAATACATTTCAAAATATGAAATACTTCAAATTTTCAAGTCTATTAACTGGAGAAGGTATTTCATAATGTGATTTCCCGGTCCATATTAATCAAGACCTGAAACGTACGCATTAGATACTTTCAAAACAATATTAGGTTTCAGTGCATTATTACAAATTGATGCAAGGACAAATCAACCTGACCTGATTCCATTTACTCTATCATGGATTGTTTAACTTGAGACGAATTATCTGGTACTGTAGCATTATTTCGAAGCAAGGCATGAAATGTTGTACATACACTCACACGCGTGTACGCGTACGTGTATATATATATATCGTTGTTAGTATGCGAAAGTAACGTAAGTCGAAGACGTTGCTTTTTCAGAAGACGGAAAAGTAGTTTCACCATTCCATTTCTTTTTACATTAGCAACAGTTTCAACTTAGCGATAATAATTTGTTGGCTGCATAGAATCATAACTTCATACATGTACGATATTTTTAGTCAGAAATAGTTTTGCAAAATAGTCGAATGTGGAACTTACTACACTTTTGAAAAATGCTAAAGCGTTGTTCTACACTGACAGTTTTTCATATCTTGGCATCTGAAGCAGCTGCAGATACGATAATTTGACCAAAAAGACCAGCCACTGCAATCAAAATTAAATATTGAAAGAAAACAAAACGCATTTGGCCAAATTTGGACATACGACAGTTTAACATAATAGCCACGATATGTGGTGCAAACATGTGACATCCTCCAAGATTCACCAGTGTTCTTTTTTTTCTTTTTTTTCAGGTGTTGGCTCTAGAGACATCAGGAGTTAACTCCCCCTCAACTTTCAGTTTTATTTCAGAATTCGAGGTAAGAGTATTCGAAGCAACTGGAAACATCCTCAGAAACGTTTTGCGGTTCCGTGAGAGAATCTCCGATGCCATAATGAGGGTTGAACCGTTAGCATTCTAACCAACCTCGACAGTTTGTTATATTAATCAATGCCTTCCTTCAGTGGTCTGTTCGAGTGAGGTTGATTTTGGACTAACAAACACACAAACAAGATACATGTTTTAAATACTGTATCATTTTATTCATTCATGAGACAGTATTTACGATTCTTTTTGTCATGTGACCAACACTGTATGGAGCCATCTTGTTATTGATTCACTCCATCAGATAACTTTTTATTCTCCAAGCTATGAATTATTCAATATACTAAAATAGTTTATGAAAACAACATCAAGTAGAAATCAGAAATTCGAGTCGAATTTGAAGCCAAGAAAATAGTTCTCTAATTTCAGGAAGTTTTGGAAGAATATACAAAACCTGTTTGTCTCTGAATCAAGCGATATCACTTTACGTTGTAGATCTATTACATATAACTGTATAGTTAAAATATTCGCTTGCAACGACAAGTTTTCAGGTTCGATACCACTGCGTAATAAAATATCATTACAAGTTGATCAACACTTTTTTCCTTCTTGCTTTTGTGAATTTCGAAAAGGAATGGAAACTATGTTAAACCTCGCATATACTTATATTTAAGTGTCTATATCACCAGAATATCAAAGGTAGACGAGATGTCAGGAGCCAAGAAATTCTGCATATATAGAAAGACGAACGTACAGTTGAAACATAAGTGTTGGGAATTCAGCGCACATCGTCAGCATAAGAGACAGCTACGCTGAAGTAGGGTGTGGAAAATAAAACCAGCCAGGCTGTGTTTTTGTCCCCCGAAACTATGCAAGATGTACGTCCATAGCAGAATAACATTCATTCATGTGACTATGTGACATTGATGGTTGTCATTGGTGTCTAGGCTATGTAAAGATATGGGAAGCAGAACATTCCCGGTAGCATAGCAAGTTGCTTCTTGGTGCACTAAAGCTTTTGTACCTGTGACACGCTGGTGTTGACTGAGAATTTTCATAAGGGTTCGCTTGTCTGAGGAATGCTAAACCAGACATGCATTAATTTATTGAGCATGTAATTCATAACAGAATCCTTAATCATAACAGAGTCGTAACAGACTCTTAACAGAATCCTTAATCCTTATCCTCCGGTATACATATCTGTGTGTGTATGTATGTGAGTGTGAGTGCCTGTCTGTGTTTGTGTGTGTATGTGTGTTTGTGCGTGTATATAAATGTATTTATTTAAGTTTAGTAATAGAAACACCATCATTAACTGCGTGGGTTCCTTCTGATGCTCAAGAATTTCAATTTCCCTCTGTTGAAAGAGATATCAGCAGAAGTAAATACCAGTAGCTTTGCTTTATAATTGAATCACAACGATTGAAGAATGTGACCCGCACAAAAATATGAAATATGTCTAGTTAAACAGTTCCCCGACCGCTTCCTACTTAGATTCATTAGACCACGTTAACTGCCTTCCCGACGAAGGTACCACCATCACATACATATCTATGTGTATTTATATGTGTATATATCTATTTCTGTATGTATATATCTATTTCTGTATGTATATATATATATATATATATATATATATAAACATATGCTTACGCATACATACATACATACATACATACATATATACATACATATATTCATGAGGTATTGTCTGATGTATATTAATGATGTAAACATTTTTTTAAATCCAAAATAATGTGAGTTATAAAAAAGTAAGCGCTACTAACCATTGAGTTGTATTGTTAATTTTTTGTAACTTCCATTGTCTTGGTTATAATATATATATATATATATATATATATATATATACAGTGGGTGAGAGCAAAATAATATATAACACATAGTGGTGCTCAAAAGAATGTGAACATAAATTCCAACTTCGTCATCCGTGCTCAGGTCTACGACATCAAAAGTGACCATATGAGCAATCCAAATCGAGCTGTTATGGAAGTAATGAGGTAGATGTGCCAATCTGCTCTTGAAGAAGTAACGTTAAAAATTTCATCTGCGCTTGTCACGTATGACTCAATATATACGCCACCGACGAATATGGTTATCTAACATTGGTTCAAGAAACAGGTGTCGAGATAAAACGAATATTGTAGTTTCAACTGAGAGCTGTGGCCATGCTGGAACATCACCGTATATATATATATATATATATGCGCATATATATTTATTCATTTATTCATTTTATAATCTGTATTTTGTGTTCCACACATATGTCTTAAGCTTTACTTTGTTTATCTACCCTACTGCCTCTATCTGAATGTGTGTGTGTGTGTGTGTATGTATATATATATATATATATATATATATATATATATATATATATATATATATATATATACATACACACACACACACACACATTCAGATATATATATATATATATATATATATATACATATACATTATACATACCTACATGCATATATATAAAGTCTTGTATTATAAAATATGTTTCGTGAGATGTTCCTAAAGTTTAGTGTTGGGTATAAATCTTCTGGGAGAAACCACTGGCAGCTAGAGCTTGGTTATAGTAGTTGGCGTAGTTATTGAAGATTTCCTCAGTGGCGGATAAATCGGATATTCTGGTGGATATGCCTTTAATTATGCTCTCGAAAGTAGATTTATGGTGGCTAGATTATGTGTTGATGAACTTAAGGTATTGATTGGATTTATGATATGCGAATTATAGTGACGAGTTTAAATCTAAAGTAACATCTAGAAAATTTGCTGTCCTGTAAGAGTTTTCGAAAGATATAGATAGGTTAAAGTTGGTGAAGTATTTATGTAAATGTTTTCTAGTTTTTTTCTAGTACAGATTTTGTTGTAATTAACTATGCATCATCCCTGTATAAACCCCCTTTGATATGTATATATATATTCGTTATTTGCCTCACAAGCAGCTTTAGTTTGAAATAGTAATCTGTGTAGTATATCGTAGTTAAAGGCAGATGCTTTATTGAAAGTTTAATTAAGCATTTCTTATACACGAACACCGCAGCTGGACAATTTTCGCACTAATAATGTGCATGCAAACTGCTAACCTAAAACTACAACACTGGTTATCTAATCACATGCAAACTGTCTTTGCCGAATTGCCTAATTCTACAAACTGCCAACACGCTAATATACTAAGTGGACATTATAATGCAAAGAGCTGTTGTCGCTACTTAACCAGAGTTTCTTAATAAAAGTTTAAATATTCTCACTTACAAGCCCTTCTGATTGTCATCGCTCCAGCCCGTAACCTCTGAGGATATGGACGCATTCTGCATGGACGGAACACGGAGCCGGGTCGGAGTGCTATTGAATAGTTTTATACATATATACATATATCTACTGATGTGTATATATGATTATATATATGCACAGGCATATGAATACACCCACAAACATACACACACATATACACACACATACACACACCAACACAAAAATACATGTCCATAAGTCTTAACTTTACATGAGTGACTATATCTCTAGTCTATTCAGATTACCTTGTGTGCAATGAATATTAAATACCGTGTAAACTAAAAAATAAGAATAATTCCACAATTTCCATAATGTTTGACTGCTGTATACAGAAG
Organism: Octopus bimaculoides; assembly: GCF_001194135.2. Lineage (NCBI taxonomy): Eukaryota > Metazoa > Mollusca > Cephalopoda > Octopoda > Octopodidae > Octopus > Octopus bimaculoides. Next base: position 63,912,055 of record NC_068993.1, on the reverse strand, counting down.
TGTTTCAATTTTTCAGTCATTTCATATTTTTCAAAATACCATTTTGCTAACGTGTTGACTTACTTTTTAATTAAACTTTAACAAATTATTTTTCTTTATCTCTCATTCCCTTTCATTCCTTTCTCTCACATCCTGTGTCCACGTCCACCATGTGTTTCAGTTTGTTCTTATATTTATTGCTTTTACATTTTCTTATTCTAGTTTTTTTATTAAGAATTTTTTCTTTGGTTTGCTCTCCTATCAAAAGTACTTATAGTACACGCGCGCGCGCACACACACATACTTACACACACATACACACAAAAACACACATATATATATATATATATATATATATATATATA
>NC_068993.1:63910358-63911370 GCF_001194135.2 Octopus bimaculoides | reverse complement strand
TACACACTACACACACGTCTCCACTGTGACTATCTTTCAGAACAGATCTTTACACACATATCTTCGCTCACAAATCCCACAAACACACCATCACAATCACTTAAATCATATCTTGACATAAACGCCACCACTTCCTCCGCCACCGCCGCAAACATCACTACCAACAACACCGCTTTGCTTTTCTACCTTTCTCGATGTCTTTCCATTAATCTCCACACACCTTTGATCATTGTGAAATACATTAGCAACACACACACACAACACGGGCACTAACAGACACAACATAAACATTGGCACATACGACAAATATTGACAGATTCAAAACACAACACCTACACATATGGCACAGCTACACCGAACGCAACATAAACATTGACAAATAACAACACAACCATTGATTCATATAACACAAGTACTGACGCATAGAAAGCAATCACATACAGCACAAAAGAAATGATGCACAAACACTAACATACTCTGACACACAACAGACTTGCTGACACAACCAGCATTCTTAACATTGGTTTCAAATTTTGGAATAAGGCTAGCGATTCCGGGGAAGGAGGTAAATCGATTACATCGATCTCAGTGTATCACTGGTACTTCATTTATTGCCCCCTCCCCAAAGATGAAAGGCAAAATTGACCTCAGCAGAATTTGAACTCGGAACGTACAGACGGACAACAATGCCACTAAATATTTTGCCTGGCGTGCTAACGGTTCTGCCAGCTCGCCGCCCTCCGATATGTGTTAATATTGGCATCACGTGTTCGTGTATATGAGTCGGCGTGTTATAGCGTAGATTTCAGATGTAACACCTCTCTCTCTCTCTCTCTCTCTCTCTCTCTCTCTCTATCTCTCTCATCATATATATCTGTGGCATTTCATCGATCTCTCTTTATATATGTGTGAATGTGCGCATTTACAAACGTGTGTGTATGTGTGTTCGTGTGTCTTTGTGTGTGTGTGTGTGTGTGTGTGTGTGTGTGTGTGTGTGTGTGTGTGTGTGTGT
>NC_068993.1:63899390-63910111 GCF_001194135.2 Octopus bimaculoides | reverse complement strand
CTCTCTCTCTCTCTCTCTCTCTCTCTCTCTCTCTCTCTCTCTCTCTCTCTCTCTCTCTCTCTCTCTCTCTCTCATTTCTGCTATCTATTTACATAGCTATTTTATTCATGTTTATAAATCTTTCAGAACTTCCATCTTATATCGCTCAGAATTATTAAACAAGTCTCTCTCGCCCTCACCCACTCTCTCGCACCGCTTTTCTCTCTCTCCCTCTTTCTCTTTCTCTTTCTCTCTGGCTCCCCCTCTCTCAATCTCTCTTTCTGTGATATGATTTAAAGAATATACTATGTATCTATTATTCTCTCTCTCCCCGTTCCATTTTTTCTGTCTTTATCCCAAATCGATTTGAAAATATTGGCAACAGTTGAAAAGAATGTAGTCTACTAGATGTCTATGTTAGTAACAACCAAGTATAGCGAAACAGTTCAGTTTAATGAAGTTTCCTGACCGAAAATGACACTTCATCTCAGCGTCTCTTGCCAATAGACGTCTATTAAGAAATATTCGACAATCTGTACTAAAGAGTCTCTGCGTTTAACACCCTGACTTGGCACCGGGCTATATTGCATACTATACAGTGGCATCGACCTTCTAGATTCGGCTCTGACGCTTCACTAATAGAAATAGCAAGTAAATTTTCTTCAAATTTTGCATTGACGTCTTAAATATCTGACATTCGAGATTAAACAACTAACATCCATGACCAAACAGTGTTAGTAAAATGGCTCCTCGAACAAGTTTAATGAAGGGCAAATTAAATGATATGATTCTGTTACACGGTATCAACAAAATAACGCGGAATAATTTTGATTGGAGAATCTTTGATGTGTCTGATAGTTCAAAGCTGATCCGGAGATAAACAATGAAAATTCGTTTATAGTTTTCAGACATAACAGTAGCCAAAACTCCCTCAAATCCTACACAACTATTTTAAAAGCATTTTGTGTTTATCTGGAGATGTATTCGCAGATATAAACTACATTTGAAAATATCGTTAAATCTGGAGCGTCTTTGATCTTAGGTCATTTAGATCATTCTTACTCTGGGCTAAATAACAACAGAAAGGACGAGAATGGATAATGAAGTACATGAGAGTAAGTACTTCCAAAATAAGACTGAATGGTCACCGTTGGGTGAAACACCTATAAAGTCTGCTTGATTAGGGCTGACAACAACTCATTAAACAATAACTCATTTTACAATTAATTAAATTTTTACGGCATTTTAGCAATATTTCCTCTGTCTTTACGTTCTGAGTTCATATTCCGCCACCGTGGTCGACTTGGCCTTTCATCCTTTCGGGGTCGATAAATTAAGTACTAGTTGCGTCGATCTAATGGACTGGCTCCCTCCCTCAAAATTTCTGGCCTTGTACCTAGAGTAGAAAGGAATATAATTGAAAAATATATAACTGACAAAAGATGGTGGATGTAATAAATAAAAATGTCGGCCCGACCAAAATTCGTTAAAGTAAGAACTTAGTTTCACCCTACGAATGCTGAACCGAAATACCACGAATTTTTGTAGCTTTTTGTTTTGGTTTGTTTTGGTTTTTTCTTTGTATATGAAAGACTATGTGATCGAATGTGTTTTGTTTTTTTTTTAAACAGAAGTGTGATATTTATGGTTTGGCTTGAAAGGGTTTTGAGCCCTTGTAATAAACGGATGTAAACTAAAGATCGAAGAACATTTTTGCCTGGACGCTGCATTGATTTTATTATAGATTGCAGTATTCATAAATTTACCAATAATCAAGGAAGTTCTGGATAGCTTGGTACTTTATTTAGGTTTGGATTTGATTTGTATGCAAAACTGTGAGAGTATGTTTCTGCATATATATGTGTGTGCGTGCATGTGTGCTTACATATATATGTGTGTGTATATATGTGTGTATACATATGTGTGTATGTGTGTTATCCATTCAAAAAACCCATTTACACCACCTACTCCTTCCTAGAGGGGTCCCCTGGCATCACCTCCTTAGTGTCCCATAAAAAATAACAGTTTCCAGCTGGATTCACAAGAGTGATCCTCTGACACTCTGAATCGTTATCCAACCCTTTCGTTCTTGCTCTACTGTTAGGTCTCTACTCGGTTGGCTCGGCTTCAATAATCTGTCTTGCTATCTTTTCCTGCAACATTCTAACCACCTCCTTGATACTGGATCTGTGATATCTCAACGCGGAGAAGTATCGACACGAACTGGAGGGACACCCTCATCTCCTGGATATACACCCATTTGCGTATTGTGTCGTCAGAGATCCCTTGAATGAATTCCATTTCGGCTGCATGTACTCGCGATGTAGATAATGTGGTCCTAAATACATTGGGTTCCAACACAAAATCTCAGGCTGTAAAGGATGGAACGTCTTTGATCATAAGCGGCCGAAACAAACCTGACTTGTGGCTAAACAACAACTACAACAACTTGGGCTGGTATTTCTCATTTTGCATTCATTTACTTAGACATATAGGAATTAATTTTCGCATAAGCCTCACAAAATATTTCTAACATCTAAATTATGATCCCATTTCTCTACCACCACCCAATCTCACCATTTTTGCCTTCCAACGCGAAGCTGCGAGCTTGTTAACTATTAACTCCACCTAACCTGCAACATACATACGCCTCCTTCTTCGTGAAATATTTATCTCCCTTTCTTCAACTCTTCAATTAAAGGTTGCCAACTAACTTTACTTCCCCAGTTGACAGCCCACTTATCAATTCCATCACATATATCATCATTAAATGTCCACACGTACTCTTTAGCTAGCATAGATTAAAATCACGAGGTATAGAGTGATTATCAGTCAAAGGTTTTAATATGATTGATCCACTCTTATTTACTCCTTTCTTTCTCACACTGAAGACAATTTCTTTTATTGAAATACGAATTTTATTCCAGCCACTTTTAATTTTCTCACACCGATAGTAAACCTTTAATCTTATTCATCAATGAGTATCATCTATATATTCCGTCTCCATTATATTTAGTAACTTTATTTCTAGATTTTCCTGTTACTTTGAAATTCTCTCTGTCTCATTGTGCATTATTCAATAGATTATTTCATCTTGTATTTTAGTATTTTACAAATTTTCAACAACTTTCTTTAATCTTTTAGATTTCAACATTTACCTCGCAATATATTCTGTATTCAATGTCTGAATTATATTTCAACATTTTCCTTTCAATATATTTTACGTTCAGTGTCTGAACATTATTCATTATATAAATAAATTACGTCTTTCATCGAAATGCACAAGCCACACATTTGGGCGGAGGATGTTGTCGTTTATAGGAAATTCCATTATTTGATTAGAATTTTATTTCATCGACCCCAAACGTTTGAAATGAAAATGTTGTACATTATTTTATTGATTTCCCGAAAGACAGGGGGGAAAATTTGATCCCAGTAGAATTTGAACGTAAATATACTGCAAGTAGTCTTCTCCGTTACTTTACCGGTTTTTAGCAATATGTCCACTTAGTTTCATTTTATGCAAGACGTTCTTATAAAAGAATTGGATTCAGGTCGACAAACGCTAAGGATACGGTTTCAATTATCAGTTGGTGTTAATCACCTTTAATTTTATCAATGAGGTTTCTAGAAAATTATGACCGTTACAAAATCCCTATTCCTCTCCACGTATATAGTCGCTCACTCTCACCGATATCAATATTTATGTTGTTCCAATTGTGGATTTGCAGAAATGACAGACTTTAGATGGAAGCTTCTTTCGGTATTTAGTTCAGTCCCTTTATCATCGTCTGCGTTCAAATGCTGTCAGTGTAACTTTGTAAGTTCACATTTCACCGAGGGTATCTTTTACGAGTCGCTAACATAAAGTTCCAGTTCAATCGGAAAATTAGCGCAATCGTTAGAGTACTGGACGAGCTGCTTTGCGTTATTTGTTTTTGGTTCTTTGCGGCTTGTGTTCTTTGATGGTAGATTTGATTCGTAGACTATTTGACACAACCACATGGGTATAATCGGTTCGTAGATCTATTCCATTTTCCACATGATTTTTGAGCAACTTTAGCAGAGTACACTCTATTGTAGTCATTCGGCCTGGTCGCCTTTTTAAACAAAACATACTCGCTTCTTCTCAAACCAAATGTGGAGGATCTAAATAGAAATTAAATGTCTACCCCGTCTATATGGCAAACAATACCATTGCGTGCTATTGAATTTAGTTATGTAATGTTGTGAAATGATCCTTTGACCTGTGAAAGATTCAACTAAAAGATGACTCTATCACATCAAATTCGATATGAGAAATAAAGATAACACAAGTTAATGAGTTCTTTTAGAGTAATTCTAAATTTTACTCTTTCTAGACGTTTAGCAGTTCATCTAAATATGTAGGAAAGATAAACTGTTATTTGAAGTTTAAACAACAAAATAACAGAATTAGTTTTTAAAACATTCAGTCATAAACTTTTTTTTATTTTATTCCATTAATTTAAACCAATCATTCCTTCAGAAACTCCAACCATTTTTCAAAATGTACTATCTTCACCTGCTCTCAATTTTAACTTCTAAAATTAAATTTGGAATGAAATGAAAATTAGAAATCGATTAAAATAAAATGGAGAAATGAAATAAAAGAAAAATGGAAGAGAAGGACTAATGTTTCTGTATTTCTTCATAATGTCTTAAAGGATTAATATTTGTTCATAACCGAGCAATAATTCTGTTCCGTGATTTCTTTTCCACAACAAATAAATCTGCTGCTGTTTAAACAGAGACGGATGTGATATTGTAGAAATCTCATTGTATACGGAAATAGCGTGCAGACTTACACAGGTTAATGGATGGTCTTAGTAAACGTCTTTATTCAAGTTGAAATTTTGAAAACGCCTTAAATTTTGATTTTAATGATTCCTTTCTCGGTTAAAATGTGACAGACTAAAGATTTATAGTGTAATCAAATCTATTCACTATCACTCGCTCTACCTCTCGTCTCTTTCTTTCTCTTTTCTCTTTCTCTCTCTCTATCACTCTTTCACCTTCTCTCTCCCTCTCCCTCTCTCTTTATATATATATATATATATATATATATATGCTTTTTTCTCTCATTCTTATTCCTCTTTCTCTCATTGTCTCTAAAATGATCTGTGGAAAGAGGCCTTGATTCTTATTTCAATTCGATAACTGGTTCGAGCAATCAATTTCTCTGAAATTTAGTTGTTTTAATTCTATTGCAATATTTTCCGGCAAATTGCGTGAAGTGAAAAAGAAAAAAAATTTCAAATTACAAATCTGAAAATAAAACTATGCAAAAGAATATCGATATGTTTCATTCCCAAATACTCAAAATTAAAGAAAAACATGCTATATACCTCGCAAAAGAATTGTCACTGTGTTAGAGAATTCCAATTAATACAACGGATAAGAACCATATTATTAGCAGATCATCGAGGGCCTACTTCTTTATTAATTTTATAATCGCATTTAGCGACGAACAACGTCACTGATTACAGGCTTGCAGCGAATCTTTCACTGGTTCATTGAATTTCATAATAGAATACTGAGGGAGAAATATCTCAGGGAAATGTTCTGCATGCAAATTCAACTCTAGTGCGGCGGTCTCATACATGTAATACAGTAATCTTTTGAAAAGTGTAGATCAACTGATATTATCCAACATCTGGATAATCACTAGCTCGGTTGTTAATATCTAATACACTGAATTAATTGAAAAGTTTTGACATAGGAAATGTAGCTTAAGAATGGAATGTAGCTTAGGAGTGGCTTTTGTCTTAAAGTAACTGGAAGAAGCAACAGACATGCTTTGGCCTTATTAAATATGCTTAGCAAAACATTCTACTTGGCAAGACGGAGATTTTTGTCGCCACTAATTTGATTCCTGATCTTAGTTAAATCTTTTTCAACTAATATTGAATGCGTGAAACCCTTAAGTATTGTCAATAATAGTGATCTTGGGATAAACCTTGTAAAAAGTCTGCTTTTCTCGACTCGAAGCCTAAATCACCCGATTCACACAGCATTTCATATCATATTTTTCCTAGTGAATTTCATTTACCAGATATCTCTCTAAGCCCTTCGCTCGGTTTCCTCCTATCATTTGCAGCTCTCTGCAAATCCTTCCTCTACGTTTTATTTTCCCAATTAGGGTAAAAATCGTTTTCAAATATTTATCGGTGTGTGCATGTGAATGTATGTATGTATGTATGTATGTATGTATGTATGTATGTATGTATGTATGTGTGTGTGTGTATGTGCGTATGTGTGTATGTTCTACGAAGATAAAGAATGTACAGAATGTTATTTTTGAAGTTGTGAACCCAGCTTGGCTCCGAACGTTTGCTTTTGTCTTTATTGTGCAGGTCCAACCTCTTACAGAATGCTAGCAATGTTATTGCTAGATGTATGTATTTATGCGTGTATTGTTAGAGTTGCTCTTGAGAACTAGTAATAGCATGTAATTTGGTAAAACCGGTTATAATGTCAAGTTGTCGATGACAAAACCATCAAACCTACCAAGCCTTTTTGGTGATGGGGTTGATTTTCAAGTCCACTGCAAGAAGAAAACGAAAACCTGTTAAAGCACGTAAACTTATCAGAGTGAATAGTTCTATAATGTCATGAGGCAGTAGCTTGTGTGCTTTGTTGACGTGGAAGACTATAGTGAAGAAAGACCAGAGATACGTGGAAAGAAGCATTGTTTTAAAACCAAAAAATGATGATCTATCCATGACAGTTTCTTGGAAGAACAGACGTCACTTCGAACCAGTGTCAGAATAAAAACAAAACTGGTTCCGATCAATTCTTTCAACTACTTCATAAATACTTTCTTTACAGAGATTGTTTAAAGGAAGTAAGAGATCAAAACTGGACGCCATATTAAAATCAGAAGATTTCAAAAACGCTTAAGACATATTTATTGTGAGAAATTAATGTAAAGTCAATAAGTATATGGTGATGTAAGTGACATTGATATTCTCCGCAAGGCGGCAATGGCACAAATGACCACGCCCGATGAAGATTTAGGGGTATTTTAAAAAAGACCTTTGCAGGAATTCTCTAAAAGACACTCTGACACCCAAATGTTTCGTAACAGCATCACCTTAAGCTGGATTCACACCCACTAAAGATAATGGACCAAACTTCTTTGGTAAAATGAAAGCAAGCGGATAGCGATTTGGGGAATGGATATGGCTGAAGAAGCTCAACTATTGTTGCTAAAAGAGGAAATTACAGTTGCTCAAATACGTTTATACTTGGAAAAAACAAATACTGAGTCTATCTTTCGTTAACCAGACGTCAGTGGACAGCATTACATTTGAAAAGAAAACAAGCTGAAATAAGTGAATGGTTTCCAGTATCTTTAAAACTGAACAATAGATGCTGATAAAGTTTAGTCAGCGGCTAACAAACTGACCACGGAAATCAAATGTAAATCTTGAGCAACAGAAACGTGTCCGGTAATTTACAGAGCAACAGAAATGGGTTTGATAATGTGTGGTGTAGAAAGATGGACACTAACGAAAAGCTTACAACCTCTCTTGGACAGGGTGTGCACATGATTACATCAAGCATCATTCAATATGCCATGGAGGAAACATTTAAAATCAATGCCGAACTGTCTGATAGCAAGAACGTCATGACAATTAAGATTAAAGTTTATTGGTCACTGTTGGAGAAACAAAGATAAGGTGATACAACCATTGTTGCTGTGGAAACTTACTAATGACAACAGATCGAGAGAAACATGTCACGTTATGTACAAGGCCAACTGAGATAAAATTCGACTCATTTCTGCTATCGATGATGTAAGGAAATGTGGCGCGCGTGCAAATTTCTCTGAAGGGATGTGTGTGTATGTGCATTCATGAGCATGCTTACAAGTGTGTGTGTGTGTGTGAATTTATGAGCATAGGTGTATGTGTGTATATTAATTATTTCATAATTTCTACACTATTTACAAGGTTACTTTATATCAATGGTATATTTAACTACATAGAATTTTAAAAGAAATACGGCAACGTTTTGTAAAAATGTTCATTTCCATGTACAATTGGTATTATGAATTGATCTATCCAACTATTTATTTATTTTGAGAAATAGAGAAAGATAAACAGATAGGTATGTGACACTGTGAGTGTGTGTGTGTGTGTGTACGAATAAAATAGTTGCATTGTAGTGAATATTTAGTTAGACATCTGTGCAAATAGGAAATTCGAAACATTAAATTTGTTCTCAAATAATGGAGCAAAACGAAAAATTAAGCAAAAGTAACGAAGAATATTTTGATCAATCGAATATTTTAATCAATCTGAAACTAAACCGTAAATACTAACAAACGCTACAAAAAACAACTATTATAATAACATCGTACAAAGATTTCGTTTGTACCAGATGTATTAGGAATCAATCATAGTCGAAATTACATACACAAAATGTTCCGTGTTTCCCATCAGGTCTGTGTTAACCTGGAGTACATTTTATAATTTTGAAAGGTCTTTGTGTAAGACAAATTGTAGTTTAGAATGCTCGGTTCTTGATTTAAAAAATAAACAGTTATTAGGACGGAAAAACAATCCTCACAGCAGAATGTTAACTGCTGCACAACAGAGATTGATGTCCTGAATTTAATCTTCCTGAGTAACTGTTATTGTTCTTAAAACTTTCAACTCTACAGAGAAAAATTCTGTATTTAATGGAAATAATAGAAAGCACAAGACTAAACTATTGTTAATCAAGTATAAATGTTACCTGAGTAAAGGTAAACTGATTTCAAGCTCTAGCACAAGGATGAAGTTTTAGGTGAAGCTACTTCAGTTCATCGGTCTGAAAAATGTCGGTTAAATATAACAGGTTTTCTCACCACAGAACTAAAAAAAAATTGTTTTGTAACTCAGGCAAAGAAAAACAGACTTTGCGATAGAGTGCAGATGAAGAAACGGATCTCGGTATCTAATTGAGACGTTATTGTATTGACTCCAAGATTGGCAAACAACTTCGATGAGATTTGAACTCAATATACAAAGGAAGGCAAGTAAATATCAGGAAGGTAATATATCAGCTGCTCTAGCAATAAATAAATAAATAACACAAACGGTCTAATTTAATCATCTCCTATTTATATGTAATATGTAGGAATCTCGGGTGTTTATAATGCATTGGTTGGTGCTGAAACTTCGATTTTGTGCGATTCTTTATTTTTCTCCTTTCCAATTGATCCAACTTCTGGTTTCTAAGAAACATATATATTTCAGCGAGGGTGTCAAGAGTTAATCACCAATAATTATTGACACGAAGTGACATTATTTCATCGTTCCACTTTCTGTTTATGCACATGGACACCTAATCGTTATTATCAAACGAACGGATGAGCTGATTCCCTTTAAGAGGATTAATGTGAGTAATGATTGCTTTGCATATCACTTGTAGAAAATTCAATGCATCCTCTTTCTTTTCTGCCTGTAGCTTCTCACAGTTAGTTTATTCTAAGACAGCTTACGTTCGAGCTTGGAATGTTTTAAGATAAAACGAAAAATTCTTACGAATTCAGGTACGATGAATCCGTAGAAGTTAAAATAAAATAAACGTCCTTTTATTTTATTTTCTTCTTACATTCTGAATGATATAAGACAAATTATTTATGGATATTCAAAAGTTTTGGCCATTGCAAATTTTAATGTACATTTGACGAAACATATTAACCGGTCACATAAGATTTTTCACAATATCAAAATTTGAAGAGAATGGCTATGTAATACATTCAATTTACCATGTATGTGTTAGAAGTTTTTCCTTAACTATATCCAATAGGCAGTAAAATTTTGTTCAATTCTAAGATTTGAACTGAGAATTTAAAAGGGAAGGAAATACCGAAATGCTGTTAGACAATGTGTCCTGGTAAAATAGCTTTTGCTGCTGCACCAATATTAAGATATATATTCAATGGAATGGTTTGATGCCAAGTTTACGAAGTATTTCTGACGAGGTGAGGTAAAAATCTGTTCACTTGGCCTTTACTAATGGCCCTGGATCATACAGAAAGGTCAGACATAATATTCTATGCGCGTATCAGACATCTGCGTTCTAGGGAACATGCATATATGCACGCTTACACACATATATACATGCATACATACATTCATACACACATAGAAACATACTCATTAATATGTGCATATACACACATACATGCACACATACATGCACGTACATATATACGTAAATACGGATATACGCACACATGCATATGAATGTGTGTCTGTGTTTGTGTGTGTGCGCATGTATGTGTGTCCCTGTGTGCGCGCGCGCGTATGTGTGTCTATAGTTTTGCATAACGCAGAACTCAATGCAAAAATTTATTCGGATGCCGGATTAACATGTTCCACTCTTTCCTTCGATCTTCTGGTAATAAAATTTGGAATAATGTTCATATCAAGTCTTATTGAAAATAAACATTCTTATCTATAATTATCCGAAATTCATGGAGTGTAGTTGGGTTAATATTAATAACCGGTGAGGCGAACAAACGGTGAAGCTGATAAAGCTGACAATTGTAACGCGATCGATGTTTAACACATCATTTAAATACAGTTATTATTCTATCGCTTTCTTTCTCTAACTTTCTTTATCCCTACATATTTATGTATGTATTATGTATATATATATATATATATATATATATGTGTGTGTGTGTATGTGTGTGTGTGAGTATATATATATATATATATATA
>NC_068993.1:63880054-63898898 GCF_001194135.2 Octopus bimaculoides | reverse complement strand
TATATAGTATTCGTTAATGTTGTGGAACAAGATGATCAAATTGCTCAATTCAATTTAACGTTGGAAGTCTTATAAATATATCTCAGAAATTTACTTGCTTGGTCAACTGTGCACTTCTCCAGTGTAAAAGTACGAAAATGATTCGTAGCCGTGTCTGCTGGTGTCGGTCATGCATTAACGGTGGTCATATTTGAATATCTAAATTTCGCCGTATGAAAATTAGTTTGATCATTTTATTTAAGATTGAAGTAGAATGATGTGTAATATAATATTTTTTATGTCATATGACATTCATGTGTTTTATAATGTCTGTCCTTTAACTAATATTGTCGTAAAAGTGCAAGTAGTCTCCATTCTCTCTCAACTTCTGAACATGCTCTGCAAGTGTATTTTTTTCCTCCAGCTGGTGATGACGGAACATTGTGTTGTGCTGATGCAAGCGTTCGAAGTTACGTGGGTTTTGCCTCACAAAAAGGTTTCATCTCCTTCGCCGTACTCCAATCTTAGATAACAAAGAAGAAGAAAACAGAACGAACTAACATTCACTTAGGGATACATGCCAAGATTCGTCTTTGAGAATTCTAAGCGTGGCAGATAACAACAACCCACTAGAATTATCTTTCTTTCAAATTTCCTGAGTTGCATTGCCGACGATCGAACGAAATCGCCATCTGAGTGACTCATACATGTTTATCTTACACGTACACAATTGTGGTTATAGTCTCATTTTTCATTGCACCAAATACAGGTCTTCACTATTTTATATCTAACTAATCTATTACAGTGGAGGCACGAGGCTTAGTGGTTAAGGTGTTGGACACATGATCGTAAGATTTTGGTTCCGATTCCTGGACCGGGCGACGAGTTATGTTCTTGAGGAAAACACTTCGTTTCACGTTGCTCTCAACTGGCCAAACTGAGTAGCCCTTCGACAGACTGGTGTCGCGCCCAGGTGGAGAATATATACACCACTGAATCCGGAAAACTGGCCCTTATGTGCCTGGTATGGCTTGAAAAGAAAGCATTTTAATCTATTCCAAAAGCTGCTACTTTATAAAGATCTAGTTGCGTCAGCATTATGTTTTTCAGAATATCAGGGAACTCCATATTGGCTTCTTTATATATTCTGAGCCTAACTTTTTGTTTTTCACCTAAAAACTGCATTCACAAAATAGAATGATGAATGAATTTTTGCCATTCTTGTGTTTGTGGAATAGGTAACATATTCCTTGTCATTATTACGAATTGATCAATCAAAATTTTCGTTTTCCCAGTTTCTAAATAGCGGAGATTTTTTTCTGATAGCTGACGATTTTGCCAAGGATGTTCTGTTATGCGAATGTAGTATTTATGCTTTTGGTGCGCATGATTAGCTCTTAAATACCTTAAATCGCTGCTCATTGCATGTAAGCTGGGGTGCATCAAATGGTAGTCAAAAGCTACATTGTAAAAGATTGAATTTTTTATACTCTGTAGCGGGGTTTCTTTATTGAAATTGTCGTCAGGATTAACAATAATTTTAACAGCAAGGTTAACATCATTAACGTATCGAAGGTGGTGCGCTTAGTTAATGTTATTAACTTATTAAGTTAGTTAATATCTGCCAACGTGTTCGGTAACTTCCACTCCGATTGCTCCACCTTTTAATTGTTTAAAGGTTTATTGCAAATCTTAAATACTGGATTCCTTGATGTGGTTTTAAAACTGACACGTATAAAATGTGCTTCTGATTCTATGAGCGGGGTGGGTTGGTCATGGCCAACCAACGCAGCGTTCAGTTGTAATATTTTTAAGAGTGATAGCATATTAACTGAATAGAAAACAAGATGGAAAACTATAGAACATATACAAAAATATATAAAACAAACAAAATAAAAGAAATAATTAAAGTTTAAAATGACATTCACTGGTTGACCCATGATCGATGTCATGGCACCAAATTATATGCATTAGTGCCGCAAAAACACGTCGCTACGCTCAACAAGATTAAAACACACAAGATTTGTGTGTTTTAAAGGGTTAGACTGTACATACATACACACCTACACACGCACACACGTGCGTGTCTGTATAAGTATATGTGTGTCTTGTATGTATGTGTGTGTGTGTTTGCGCGTGTGTGTGTTTGAGTGTGGGGGGTGCGCGTGTGTGGGTGCTCAATTCCAGCGCTAGCTTTGCTCTACTTCGTCGCTCAAACTTTTCTTCTCATCCTGTAGCAGACTACACACAGCAGTTCTTGCTTTTGTTACTTTCCTTTGGGGTGGGGGGGGCTGTTATTCTGGGGTGAAGTCAAAGAAATCAATTGTTATGGTTAAAATTAGAATAAATTTTCTTAAGGAGACATCGAAAAAAGAAAGAGAAACAAAATTACTAATGTGTTTATAAAGGCTAGACTGAATCGTTCGTTGCTCAATGGTAAATAGCGAAAACTTCATAATTGCTTTGCTGGTTAGTTCCAGTGAAATCAACATAGCGCTAAAATTCGAAAAAAAAAATGTTAACGTTGTGATTATTCAACAATAAATATGTGAATAGAATTTACGCATCAATTGAAAACATCCTCGTTGTAATTGAAAAAATCTAAGATTTCCATGGAGCAAAATAACTCTAGAGAATATTTTTGCTGAATTCTATCGCTAACCTCTCTTAATCGTTCTGTTTTTATGTCATACAAAACATCCAAACGCCAGACAGACACTCATTTTCTTGAAGCAAATTAAATTGTGTGTTAGAATTGGAATTAAACATCGAAACATGAATAGCCACAAGCTTATTTATTATAAAAAATTTCATTAAGATATTATTTATCTTTGAAATCCACTGTTAAGATTGTCTTTGACATAATTATGTAAGTTATGTGCCGATTGATTACTAATTTGCCATGTATAGCAAAGGAGAAGACATTCTTGCAATCCATTCTTTATTCTTTAGTGAGATGAGAGGAATGTAACATTTATTATTATTATGAATTTCTTTAATGATATTTTCTTTCTTTTCGTTTCAGCGAAGGAGTCCTCCACATTTGTATGCCATCTGCTATTTCTATAGGGTTGAATCTTTTGAGCACGGAGTAAAATATGCAAATTAGTGTCTATTAATTACCTTGCGTGAAATTATCTCTATCTTTGAATTTTATTTGTTTCAGCCATTGGACTGCGGCCAAACTGGAGCATCGAGCTGAAGGATTTTGTCGAAGAAATCAACACCAGTATTCATTAGTAAACCTGGTACATATTTTCTCGGCGCATATGCTGAACCGCTAGGTTACAGGGACGTAAACCAATGAACCCAGTTGCCAAGTGATGGTGGGGACAAGCACAACAAATGACAAAGAAACACATACTTAGATATATAGATATGTATAGTTATGACGAGCTTCTTTCAGTTTCCTTTTATCAAATCCATTCACAAGGTGTTGGTTGGCCGGAGTTAACACAGAAGAACACTTGCAGCCAAGCATTTTGACCAGCTTTCTAACCATTCTTCCCTCCTGTCGCTGTAACAAACGCCCCAGCGATTTTAGGGTTAGTTGGTTTTATCCAGTGCGTGACATGCATTATTTTATTGAGATCGTAATGATAAAAGGCAAAGTTCACCGCGTGGGTATTTGAATTCGGAATATAAAAAAACAGAAGAAATGCTGTATAATCCTTATTAAGCACAAAGGTGTCGAATATGTTGAAAACACGCATCTTTAATAATGAGATCATTAATTATAAGATCATGTACTCATGTGCAAAAGTGCATATATTTTGGTAGCTTTGATTACACTTACAACATTTGTGAAATTAGGTAGAGCGTTTATTATAGAAAATAACGTAAAATAACAAGGGTATCGTTGACGACAACATATTGTACATATCAGAAATATTCAAACCTGTATAAAATTTCAGGAATGACAAATATAATTTTATTCTCCTATTATTTTGACATTTTTATTTACATTCTCGTTATTGACGCCATCATAATTGACAGCTTGGGGTGGTCGAGTATAACTGATAAATATTTAAGTCACTATATTAGTTTGAATTGTATAATCGCATTTTCGTTAGTAACATAATCGAATTAGTACTTAATGCACGAAACAATATTATTCTAAATAATATTAATACAGCATACTGCCAGACGTAGCTTCGTAGTTTGACATCCATCGCTCTAATGTATAATTAAATATACAATAATGGAGGTAAACAAATATACTTAATTTGTAGTGCTATGGCATCCACAAAATGTGACATTGTCTATTCACAAACACACACACATATTAAGTTGGAAAGATAGATAGTCCTGTCGCACTTCAAGATGGCAAAGAAACAAATTCTTCTTTGGTTTTGATGTATTTACTCCAGGTAATATTTCTCCTCCTTTTTAATAGTATTAAGCTCATCTACTTTTCAATAGTTAATCCTCGGGGTGTAAAATTCTTCTTATTCCGAAGCAAAGAAACACTCAATTAATAAACTGACTAATATTGCAATGATCCGAAAAGATGATTGCCAGATGGGTCAAGGTCAGGCGAATAAGGATGTCAGGGCAAAATTACATAATTTTTTTCCTGGGTGACTCGTGCAATATATAGACTTGAATTATCGCATAAAAACATATCTACGTCACGATTGGCCAATGACTGGTGCTTTGCCTACAAAGTTTTATGTAATCCATCCAAGTGATATCAATATTTCTCCTATTATCTTTTTCGTTCAATTTTCTTAGATGTTTACTCTTATAATTATATATTTTATTCCCACTTTAAGTGATTATCATCTTATAGATAGATAGATAGATAGATACATACATACATACATAATACATATATACATACATGCAAGCATACATACATACATACATACATACATACATACATACATACATACATACATACATACCCAAGCATGTTATACATACATTCATACTCAACACAAAAACTCACATGTTTACAGACACTGGCAACTCTCTTAGCTCCAAAATCTTGTCGCTTAGTTAGCGACCAGCTTGAACTCTCCCGAAAACTTCAATTAAACTCAAAGATAAATCATACTAACATTAAATTACTTAATGTACATTACAATATTTTTCGTTCTACTTTCGAGTTTTGAGCGCTATACACTTCTTTCATAAAGAAATATCGAAATGTATGACTTTGTGGCAGCCACCATAAAGCAACAAATTAACTTATTTCTGTTTACTTTCGTCTCCGATATAATGTTTATACATTTGTGTTCGTGTCTCGTTGATTTTACATGAACAACTTTTTTCAAATATTTCTGTTGAATTTCTTCTTTAACATTCAGACAATGATATGAAAAGTTCTTGTGGAACATTACTATAGAATTTGTCCTGATACAGATGTAGGTAATCGAAACATCGATTTGATGTCACAGATCTAAGCGAAGTCTATTTCGCGATAAAGAATTTCAACAGAAGTATTGACTACATTTCGACTGATGTCCAACATATTTCAAGTACACAAATTATGAAACTCGCTTATAAATGATGATTCGTTCATTAGAAATATTCTTTCTTGTTTCCATTACTCTATATAAGAAATGATTTTTCGATGTCATCAACGATTTCATGAGCTGCGTTTTGAAATATCTTTAACAGGATCAATATCTATATTGATTGCATTGCATATCACGCACAGGTTTTCTAAAGCTGCACATACTTATTCATTCACGACAAGAGTTATGAATGTTTGAGCTAAGAAAATTTTTCTCACAACAGAGAAACGGAAGCAATTCTTGGAAATTCATATATACCGAATCCATAGAAAGTAAAGTATTATTTTTCCCCGACACACCTTAACATTCCCCAATTTACGTACGTACACTTCCTTAGAAATCTTCACGATAAAAGACGAAAAGTCATCATGTTTTCTAAACTGTTATGAATACAAATTTCCACTTCCTTTTCATATTTATGATGCGAATCCCATATTCCACTGGATGTTAAGGAGAGCAATGAGGAACTCTCTCTAGTTTACAAAACAATTTCCTTTATGAATATCGAAAAAGAAGTTTAGAAACCTACTGATGATATTCATAAAGGAAAAGCAATATTTAAGCAGTGAATGAATGTGACTTTCTCAAACTAATGGTAAAACAAGTTCAGCAATATAATACATTAGAGACTAACATGGCAGCGAACAATCTCTCTCTCTTCTCTCTCTCTCTCTCTCTCTCTCTCTCTCTCTCTCTCTCTCTCTCTCTCTCTCTCTCTCTCTCTCTCTCTCTCTCTATGAAGGTGTGTACTAGGGAAATATATATATGGGAGAATATACAAATAATAACAACAGACGAGGACAGGTGGTGTAAATAACAAAAGTATATATTAGTATATATATATACAAATATATATGTGTGTGTATGCTCCCACACGCACATACAAATGCATACATACATAAAATACTATTTATGTACATTTGCTAATTACAATAGTAATGAGACTTTTAAAATCATAGATTGTTTTGATTCCTCAATTTTAAGTGTTTCCGCTACAAAAATGTTTTAAAAAGCGGAATCCCTTGAAGAATATCTGACCCTCAGAAAAGTACTTCGATATTTTCGATCTTTTATTATTTATGAGTACAGGTAAATTACGGGGATTAATTTAATTTATTTGGATTAGAGAGATTAGCCATATGGTGTATGCCTAGCCGTGCGATTGAATCAGATTTTTTACTGTTTACCGTACAAGACATCCAATGACAGTTTATTTGTTGTGTTGACTTAAAAGTGTGACAAATGAGAGCAGAAGTATAGTTGTGGGTTTGAGAAGTACACTTAAAAACCACATGTTTCCTGGTTCGATTGCGCCTCACCCCAGGCAATTGTCTTCTATCATTGCTTCGGCTTCACTAATATTTTTTGAACGAGGTTTCGTCGATAACTGTCTTGCAGAAGGCGGACATATGTGTGTCATTATTTAGTTTAACTTCAAGATTTCTTGTCAATAGTGAAAGAGCTGGTTTCTAACCTAGATCCAAGGCTATTCCTTAGAATCTCAACAGCATCAACAGGATATTTTTGTATGTATGTTTGTATGTATATTTGTTGATTCGTATGTTTTGTTTTATGTACATATCTCACGCATATACTTGCATATCTAGACATGCACATATAAACTTATATGATAAACTTCTGTATGTGTATGTGTGTGTGTGTGTGTGTGTGAGAGAGAGAGAGAGAGAGAGAGAGAGAGAGTGCGTGTAGTTGAGAGACAGGTGTTCTCTATATAGAATACACTTCGAAGTGCTCAAGAGATTTGAACTTGAGCCGGTAGGTAAGTCGATTCACACAGAATATTAAATACATTTAATAGAAAAAATGTACATGTGTATGGATATTAAATAGTCCAACTTACAGAATATAAATGATATCAGAAGTTAAATGGATAGAGTTTTACAAGTTTTACAGCTGTTTCTGGGGGCTTGGTGGTCCGGAATAATGATAGCTACTTGGATCCATTAACACCGCCTCCGTCTTCAGGGGAGAATTTTACATTTGAGGAGTTGACAGGATGGAGTTTAAAGATGGAATATATATATATATGTATATATATATATATATATATATAGAGAGAGAGAGAGAGAGAGAGAGAGAGATAGAGAGAGAGAGAGAGAGAGACATATACACACGAATGTATGCATGTGTATATTGTGAGTATATGAGTATATGTATTTATTTATGTATGTGTGTGCGTGTGTGTGTGTGTTTTAACACGCCATTTACATAATCAAGTCTTCATTTTAAATGTCTTCCGTTATCCTCAACAGTATTATCGTTACTAACATCACCAGGCAACATCAGTGGTATCCAGTCATCTATTTCAGAAGACGTGTGGCACGAGTGAACTATAGTAACTCCTAAACCTTTGTATCAAATGAGCACAGCTCATTACTCACGCAAAACGTTCGCGAAATAATAGCTATAGCAGTGAGGGAAACGACAGGAGAAAGGCGAGCTGGAAGAGCAAAGCTAAATAGCTATTCATTTGATAGACATCCACTTAAGACAGACAGTAGATTGGTAGCAGAGACATGAAGAGAATGGTCTTCAACAGTTCTTGGCATCCATTAAACGATGGACCTAATAAACAAAGAAAAGAGATTTGGATGAAGAAAAATTAGAAGGAAAGCAAGAAAGAAATAACGGGTGGAATAAAGGAAAGGAAGAGAGAAGTAAAGAAATGTTATTAGTTATTAGTTTTCTTATGTGAATAATAGGTGTGTAACTGTCACCAAGTAACCTTTCTCTCTCCCCCCCTCTCTCTCTCTCTCTCTCTCTCTCTCTTTCTTTCTTTCATCCTCTCTTTTTCTTTCCTTCTCTTTCTTTCTCAGGTTTGACAAATGCCATTCAAGTAATCGCCATCTGATGTATTAAACTAAACCACGTGATCAGGATAACGTTGGCAGCTTAACCATCAATAAAATTTAGTCATGTCGCTCTCGTTCAGAGATTCTAAATGTAGAATTTGCTGAGAAAGGAGGCACTTATTTCAAGACCTGAGAAAATCTTTTGTATTTATTTAATGTTTACAATCTTACATTCATTTTGTTTTGTTATTGTAATTTGCATGTGTGTTATATTCATTGTTGTTGTTTATTGTGAGTTACAGGCGCTGAGAGTGTGATAAATAAAAGACTAGGAAGACGAGTAACTGTATATTCCTCTATTAGAAGATTATAAATCCATGAGGTCAATGACAAACGAGAGAGGAAGGGGGCCGAGAGGTGGTGATGGGGGCTGGTGGCTAATGAGTAAAGAGAGACAGAGAGTGCGAGAGAAAGAAACAATAAGATTGGAGAGTAAACAGTTCAAAGAAAGAGGCAAGAGTATCGTGTTGAGATATAAAGAAATGAAAAATAAACAAGGAAAAAGCGAGAAAGGGGATAACGATGAATAAAGGGATGGACGAGATAAGGGACGACGAGAGTGTTGATACCTATTATCTTGTTTTTTGCATTGAGCTCTGTTTTAATTGCTTATCTATCTGGTCTTAATAGTTCTTCCATACCTTCTCCTTCATTTGTGTGTTGCACTGTATCTAGTTCATTTCTAAGTATTTGTATGCCTGGATTCGGTGTAATTCTCTTATTTCATTTTTTTTTTATCTAATGTGATATCGTTACACTTAACTAATTTTCCTATTTTCAAGGTTGCTTGGAACATTTTTCTAAACCGAATTTCATATTTATTTCCTTGGTAAATCCATGCACTGTCTTTCGTATTGTTTCCAGCTGTTTATCATTTGCAGCATACAGTTTTAAATCATCCATATACAAGAGATGAGTTATAGTTTTACCTTATTATTACATACATGCGTAACAGATTAGATTGTTGGAAAAAATTCCTACCGTCAGGCTACAACAAGTAACCTTAGATGCTAAGAACAGTCCTAGCAGTCTCTAATAATCTCCTAATTCTGTTAAATGCTGATACTGTCTTAGGATAACAGTTGTGATCAGTCTACTTCTGTACTGAATCACTGCTAAGCAAGATGCCGTCCCTTTAATGCCCAGCCTATATAACTAAAGCTGTTGTTTATTGTCTGTAATTCAATGGCCAGGTCCTGGTGCTTTGCTATTTTTTCTCAGATTTTTCTATTTTTTTCTCATATTGATTTTTTCATCATTTGGGACTGTAGAGTCAATTATCTGGCACTTTCTATTCTCTTTATCTATTACTGCTAAATCAGGTCTTATTATTATCGTCATCATCACCATCATCATCATCATCATCATCATCATCATCATCATCATCATCATCATCATCATTATTATTATTAGTAGTAGTAGTAGTAGTATTGTTGTTGTTGTTGTTGTTGTTGTTGTTGTTATTATTGTCCACTACGGTCGAAGTTCAGATGTTATTAACTCGTTTCGAATAAAAGCATTCTATTAAATGAAATAAAGGTTTTGTCACGAATTTCTTGTGTACATATATGTTCTAAAATCAAGTTTCCACCTACAGAGGGTAACTAAAAAAGTAAGATTGTTGTTTTGGTCATTTTTGGATGATATTTACTTTTCTTTTACGTCTCTAACATAGCTGCAAATATTTCGCGCCGAACACATTGAAAAAAAAAAGAGAAAGTAGAGAATGAAACGTATCATAAATAGAGAACAAATCAGAAAAGAACACCGTTTTAATTGCGCCAGAAAATGCTAAAGGTCATTGCGACAAACACCAGAATTTTAACATCGAATTTAAATATAATCAAATGGAAATGTTGTCAACAACAACAACAACAACAGCAAGAGAAGAATACATGCACACGTGCCAAGTGTAAATATGAAGAACAGAACGCTATACACTGCACACGTTTTTTTTTCTCAAAAATACCTCAATATGGAGCATTTTGCTGAAAGGCCAAAGCATCATTTGACAGACGATTCCAATCTAGGCCAATCAATTGAAGAGGTGTGCGAAAGAAGGTAAGCAAATTACTTGTGCTTTTCTAGGTCCACTGGGCATTTTTTACTTTGCTCAAGGAAGAGTTGGAGATGGAGTTGACAATGAAAGCTCCAGCGTTTGTAGAAACAGAACCATCAATTTGTATCAGATTTAGATTTGATAACAAGACGGAAGCAGAATCCAACCTTGTACACTGAACAGCTTTCCATAAGCTGGATCCATACTACTTGGTTTGGAAGAAAACAAGGTCCATTGTCAAGGATACGGTGATGATGTTCACCCTTGGGTGCTAGTACAATATTGTATGCCGGTCGGTACAAACGTAGCATTTGGCAGTAAGGGATCGGATGTGATTAAGATAGACGTGCAAGTTGTCACGACTTGGAGAGACCACGAAACAATTCTCCTATGAAGGGTGATTAGTAAAATACTTTAAAACTGAGCATTCAGAGTGACAACCCAGCTGCTACATTTGTGGTCACTAAACCTGTCTAAAGCCTTTCACAGAATAACTAAAAGAACAAAAGTAACAACAAAAATAACGAATCATGAGGGTTGTTGATTCTAAGAGGACACCAGATACAAAGTCAGTCAGTAATTTAAAATTATCCGGTCCTCAATACCAGTAGCGAAAATCGAGACCCCCAAAACACACACTGTGTATGTATGTATGTATGTATGTATGTATGTATGTATGTATGTATTATCTCTCTCTCTATCTCTCTCTCTCTCTCTCTCTCTCTCTCTCTCTCTCTCTCTCTCTCTCTCTCTCTCTCTCTCTCACTCTCTCGTTTCCATTCTCTCTGAAAGAAGGGGGAATCCTCTTCTTTGGGCGAAATAGAATTTACTGTCATTCGCAAAAGTAAAACATGTCCTAGCAAGACTCTTGTATAACTTAAATAAGAAATTTCTAGATGAAGCACAGCTCGAGAAGGAAACGGGATCACTTATTAGCTAACTAAAAATAAGGAAGACTATTGGTTTAAAACTTCCAGACACGTGACATTCCACTAGCGCCCTTGATCCTATGACACAAATTTTGAAACGCGCAGCTATGGACACTAAAGAAAGTAGTGTGCAGGTGTCTAGTGGACTTGTGTATCTTGATCAACACAACTGGGCGTTTATTTTTCTAATTAAATACCTTGATTTAATTATTCGCTGTTTTATCGTACTTTTCTTTATTCATTCTACGTAAATATCTATTCTTCAGAAATTTATAACTTGCCCACTTATAGAGTGTGCATTGCTTTTCACTCATCCCATTGCTCTTTGTATATCTTCCTTCCCCAATTGGTTTTTGTCAGCCCTTTGCTTAACGTTTCCTTGAAATTTTCAGTATCTTTTCCCGGTCATGTGTCTAATAAGGAAAAGATCATCATCATCATCATCATCATCCTCATTCTCCACATCTTCCTCTTTATCAGCATCATCAAAGCATCGTCATTACTACTACCACAACCATAATCATAATCTTCATCCTCCTCATCATCATCGTCATCATCATCATAATCATCATCATTAATTTTATCATTTAAGTGTGTTGACATTTCAATTCTTTTCTCATAACGCTTCTCCTGCTAGAATAGCGGGAAACGCCTCCAATGAGTCTCGTTTCAAACTTAGAACTCAGAAGTGTTTTCAAAAACACATACACATTCACACATTCACACAAACACATTCACACAAACACATTCACACACACACAATGACACATTCACACAAACACATTCACACACACGCATTCACACAACACACACGCAAAATATCAGGCTCAATTAAACAGGCAACTCGTGCATTTTGTGATATTAAAAAGTAATGCTGTTTTAACAAGTGAAAACATTAATTAACACGAAACAAACGAAATCATTAACAACACAACGACAAATCGTTTGCTTGTCGTGCTAGCAACAAGGAATATTTAAATAATTCGAAAAGCGGAAAAAAGTAAACGTATAGAAATATGTTACTAAAACAAATATTTCCGTCCCCGTGACTTTATCAGAGAGTGAGAGAGAAAGAAAGTAATTTACCGCTGCTTTTCAAAGGATTCACAGATTTTTCAGTTCTGAAAAAAAAAATTTGAGGGAAACCAGGCCGATGTGTGGAACATTATATATTCCATCGATTGGCGGTGAGCACATCTTATTATCTAACTGGCTTTCAAACCTGAGGGAGCGTTAGGTGAGGTGACCGGGTAAGTCAATACTCCACACTCTTACCTGCGTCAGTGGAGTACAAATGGCACATTGTCAGTGAGGTAGACTCTTATCTTTGTGTCACCTATGTGCCATATTGTGTGTAGTTAATCAGCGCCGGTGTCTTAAGATAAAGGGATTTGCTACTATATATGAGACAAGAAGGTCCTTTGTGAACTTACTGACCTGATGAATGGAAAAAGTCATGAAGAAAGAAAGAACATTAAACAACTGAAGAACGAACAGCAACGGTACGTCTCAAAAAGGTACGTCTCAAAAAGGTACGTCTCAAAAAGGGCTGTTTCTGGAACAACATTGGTTGCATTACTACTCGCAACCCCAAGGATGGTTGAAAAATTCTCTTTCAAGATCAGGAATCAACAACCAGATTCCTCTCCGTTAGCCGCAACCAATAATGTCACACCCTCATCTTGAGTCAACTGGGAGCAGAAAAGAGTGAACAAATGCGGAAAACTGGCAAGGACGGTGCAAAGATCAGAGAAAAATCCTATTCCCAGGGAAATCCTGAAGAGCAAAGATTGGTTCGATCCTCAACCAAAAGAAGATCAAGGAATGCAGCGCCTTCTTGGAATCCGTGAAGTTTGTTGTGAAAAGAAATTCTAGAAGGATCTGATGAATGGAATCGAAACGGTGCTTTCTAACAAAGAGATCAGGACAAAACATAAAGAACACGCAATTAATACTAGGAGTGAAATCCATCAAATATCAGCGCTACATGAGCTTCTTCTTACCCATTCCGGGAACTAACCTTTTCACGTATTGATCTGCGACAACACTGCGAATATCATGTCATGAAGATGGGAGAGCAAAGGTTGCGGCAACGTTGTTTCTGTTCTGGTAGCAACTGCTCACGCATATGCAACTTGAGATACTTGAAATAACGATGTATACTGTACAACGTCTCTGGTCAAGGAACAAATCTTGGAATCGAAATTCGTGCCATATTCTATTAATCTATGTTTTATTTATATCACATTTTGTGAATAATAGCATCGTGGGTAGCAGATCTCGAACGATTCGCTGCATTTCTTATTCTTATGAAAGAGTTTTTATGTCATCATTAACTTCCATCTCACCCCTAGAACTGGTAAGATAATACATAGCAGTAATATATTGGGTTTAACTCAACTTAATATATTCCGACTCTTAGATTCCGTACCAAAGTTCGGTAACATGTTGGATCAACAAGTGCTAGAGGTTAATCTCTTTGAAGCAGTCCGTAAGTTATGGGATCGTTGGTTAAGGTCTGAAGTAGCTCATCCAGGAATTGAAGGGGCCAGTCGATTAGATCGAACCAAGTGCTCCACTAGTACTTAATTTATCGACCCCGAAAGGATGAAAGGCAAAGTCAACCTCGGTGGAATTTGAACTCAGAACATAAAGACAGATGAAATACCGCTAAACATTTCGCCCAGCGTGCGAACGTTTATTTCTTTACTGCCCACAAGGAGCTACACACAGAGGGGACAAACAAAGATAGACAAAGGGATTAAATCGATTACATCGACCCCAGTACGCAATTGGTACTTATTTAATCGACCTCGAAAGGATGAAAGGCAAAGTCGACCTCGGCGGAATTTGAACTCAGAACGTAACGGCAGACGAAATACCGCTAAGCATTTCGCCCGGCGTGCTAACGTTTCTGCCAGCTCACCGCTTTAGTTTGGTGAAAAATATCAAATGTGGTATTAGAGAACGAAGTTTCTTGTCCAATAGACTTCCAAGTGAGCAACTCAATTAATTTGTAAGCAGTCACTAACCAACACACTCTAACGTCTAACCAACACACACATACTCTCTCTCTCTCTTCCTTTATCTCCTACTCTCTCTCTCCTTCACTCTCTCTTTCTCTCTTCCTGTAAAGTGGTCCTCTTGAAACTATTCGTGAGTAACGTGAACCATATTAATTACAATAGCCTTAGATAACCACTTCCTCGAGATCAAGTCAATCGAAAAAAAAACAAATATTGATATCAAAACAACTTTGCACTTTTATTTTGCCTTTATGTATCTCCTCTGCAGCAGCTGCCTCAATTCTACGACTCGACAGACAAAAGTCTCTTTTTGAAAAGAGTTAAACATTGGAAAATATAGTTATACAGCGTGTCCACAAAGTGGATGCTCATGGCTGGAATGTCTTTTATTCATAATTCTTTTGAAGCTGGGCTGACCTCGGTTAAATGAAAACATCTAAAAACTCGTAAATGTTTTTCACCATCGTTTCTTACCACTGAGCTTTTCCTTATCCCGCTATTCTTTTCTTATGTCCGTGAACCAATAAATTTTGTCTATCTTGACAAGAGTACAATACCGCTCCGGTATACAATATACGAGCTTACATAAGTCAATCAGTCATTTAAAGCAACGTCTTATATCAATCTTTCACAACTTGTTATATTAACTCGGATGCTGTGGGTTTTTTTTATCATGGAGTGTGGAAATTTTAAAAGTGATAATTTATTTCTTCGACACAGGATCCTTTTTATTTTAATTCTTTCTTTTCTGTGAAAGGAAAAGAAATATTACATGCGTATAAACTTGCCATTAGCATAAAGCTGGAAAATAAGTACATAAATGTTCATTTTGAGATTTACTTTACTGCTTTTAAGTCTTTGAAAAGATTCTGTTTTGCTTCGGAAAAATCTGAGCTGTTTTTACACCTTGTCTGAGTCTCTATCATCCATTTAACCAAGCAACTATGAAATATATCTGAGACACTAAGGACATTTTCCTACTTTAAGCAATTTGATGTTGCTTTAATGGCCTTCCATATTGCAGAAAATGAGGATTTTAGGCATCAAATTTGTCATAACAGGAGAATATTATTACTTGGAATAAATGGCATTTCAGAGGATAATCTTAAAGAGCAAGGCATAGACCAATATCTTGTAAGTGCTTCTTGCAGTAAATTCATGAATTATCAATAAAATGAAGCGTGAATGATAATAACCGAAGTCATACTGTAAAAAAAATCACAGAATTTGAAATATACGATTGGGGAAGTCACAAATTGTTTTATATTTTAGAGAAGGAGAAATAAGAATGTGTTGTTAATGCCCACTTTTAGTTGTGTTACTGGTATCAACAAAGTGAAGCCAAGTGAACCGGTGGTTGGGATTCGGTCAGAGTCTCAACTGCTGGAAGCTAACCTTTTGTTTTTGAGATCTTATAACGATATATTTCTTTTCAGACGACCAGTTAGCCATAACTACGATGTGTGTGTGTGTAACCTGCTAAACTATCGGGATTTTACAAATTTAAGAAATAGTTTTTGAATCTATTATTCTTATAACTTAATCAGTGCAGTTTCGCGCTCTACAAGCGACAGTTCAACCGACTGTTCAATAATCCCTATCATTTAATTCTCTGGTGGAGCTAAGACAATAAAATGCCACCGGCCAAACAGAGGCCTTGGCTAGCTTAGCTCAGCTTCATCTATAAGATCTAGACTGACCGAAACTTAACGCTAATTATAAGATACGGACGTTAAACTTTCCCAGTAATAAATTACTTTGCTATATCGTTCTATAGGTATGTAGTGATTCGCTTCGCCTATTACACATGGATCTGGTTTTCCTTCTATACGCTGCCTTCGTCTGTCATTTATACAACCTATTTGCATACTATACAAGTCCTTCGTTCGCTTACATTAAGACATTCTCGTTCAAACGGTCAATGCTTCTGTAAGTCAACAACCAAGCGTATTTTCACGTGGTAAGTAAATTTTTTTCTATATGGATATAATACAAGAAATTTTAATTTTTAAATAATTTTCTTTCTTTAGCGCCAGTAAAAATATTTCTGATATACTGAATTACTGAATTGTTCGTTAATACTTCGATAAACTATGGTGAGTTTGTGGAGTATCCAGAAAAATAATCAAACATATCTGAGGTCGTTTCCAATAATTTCCGGCCAAAGAAATAGAGAAAAAAAAATAAATGTTACTCATCAGCTGGGGCAGGTAATTGAAACGCTTCAGGATTAGACACAGGAATTGCAATAATTAGTTCAAATGGCACAGAAGTCGACTTGGTATTCTATTTTTTGTGTCAATCAAATGACTACCAGTTAAATATTGAAGTTGATTAAACCGATTATACCCATTCTCTAGATTTGAGATCGTATGTCTTGCAGCAATATAATCTTCGATTTTTTCCCATAAAATATTTAGTCCTACTTCAGTTTAATGCTCACTTAACTATATTTCCTTTCCTGGTTCGCGAATCACTTTTGCCTTTCAGGCGTCGCATCATAACCTTAGTCAAGACCCTTAACTCTATGTCCACATATAGACTCCTATCTCATGTAGAAACCGCTATTCTATTCTAAACTTCTTAAGTGGAATTTTCACAGACGATATCGATTTATTGCCAATCAATGAAATCGCTTTGAATAATTTTGTAAAAGAGATGTTTAATCTTTGGAAATGACCAAGCATTGAAACATTCAATCATCCTAATAATCGATCACAGATCTTTGACCATTATCTCAGATGGGGTCAGTACAAGGTGTCGGTATTAAGTGACCATGTTCTGAAATCTTTTTCTTAAGGAAACCATTTAGTAATCTTTATTTAATTGTTCTTTCTTTCGCTCCCACAAAGCTTTCTCTCTTTATCTCTCCCTCTCTCTCTCTCTCTCTCTCTCTCTCTCTCTCTCCCTCTCACCCTCATGTTCTATCACTCTCTGTCTGTCTGTCTGTCTCTCTCTCTCTGTCTCTCTGTCTCTCTCTGTCTGTCTCTCTCTCTCTCTCTATCTATCTATCTCTCTATCTCTCACTCACTCTCTCTTGCTCTGTATATGCGGTGCAAATCTGCATTTGTACATATGTGTAGAGTTGTCTGTTACTGAAATTGTGTGTATACTTTTCAAATTCTGTGAGTGTAGGTGTACAAATGTAATTGAATAGTATGCAATATATAGATTGATATCTAGGCAAATGGATAAGTAATTGATTTTCTTTAAAATATTGATTAGCGCAAAGCGCCGAATTAGAAGAGTCGTCCAGGAGAACCGGTGAAAACACTGCCTCACGGTATTTGTTCCGACTCCCTGTACTCTGTTTTCAAATCGCACCGAAGCCTACTCTGCCATTTGCCTTGGCCGATCCATAGGATGTATCACTCTAAGATGATTGACGAAACAATGGGGCTGTTGAGTATCTGTTCCGGTTTTTCTTTCTAATTCTGATAACATCTAAGATGACTTTTGTACCAAACTCTATTGATACAAACTGGAGGATTTTGACTTCGATAAACATGTGGCGTACGAAAGAAAAGAATTCTCATGCATCGTCCTGATCCAACGGATGACTTTCATTGATTATAGGAAGATTCTCAAGAAATATTCCAGGAAACGATGGTTCAAAAAGAGATCATTCTAGTCGCAAGAACGTGGATCTAAATTGGCAAATACTTTACAATTCTAAGTTTTCTTTTAAACTAAATAAATATTTTCAAATACTCACACATGTATGCATATCTACAGGCACACACACATACACACACACACATGTATGTATAAATGCAAATGTGTAAATGTACATGTGTATGTATGTATGTATGTATGTATGTATGTATAAATGTGTTCATATGTATGTATGTATGTATGTATGTATGTATGTATGTATGTATAAATGTGTTCATATGTATGTATGTATGTATGTAAGAAGAGTGAGATAGCGGAAGATGAAATAAGCAGAGAAATGAAGAATGAAGCTGAATAAATGATGGAGCGATTAAAAGCGTTGGTAGTCATGAATGAAGGAAATGTGAAGATAAAATAGAATTACAAATTTGAATGAAGAAAACTAAGAGTCTCAATAAGAATAACAAGAACAACAACAAATATTAATTTAAATTTAATAAAATAATTTTATTTTTTCAAATTTGAGAAATATGTTGAATTCTGCTTTATTTCTCTTCTGATATTGTTGTTCTTGCTTTTGTTTATTTTATAATTTGTTGCTTTTATCCGTTTTATTTTGCTCGTTTGTTTTGTTTTTCCTTGTTTTTTTTTTCAATTTTTCGTTTCTTTAATTTATTTTTCGCCATCGCCAGGAATTTGCCTGCTAATAGTCGTTTAATCCTCTTCTTAGACATGACTAATGCTTTTCCCTGGAGAGGGTGAGTGGATACATATAAATACATACATACATATATGCATATATATATATATACATATGAATATATATATATATATATATATA
>NC_068993.1:63878061-63879711 GCF_001194135.2 Octopus bimaculoides | reverse complement strand
ATATATACACGTGCGCACTCATACACACACACACGTGTAAAGGGGGGCGGAGAAAGAAAGCAAGAAAATAATGGAGGAAGGAAGAAAGAAAGCAACAGATTAAGAGATTAGTGAAGAGAGTGAGAGAGAGACAGGAAATAAGAGAGAGAATACGGGGTGAAAGATAGATAGATAGACAAACAGATAGATAGATAGATAGATAGATAGATAGATAGATAGATAGATAGATAGATAGATAGATAGATAGGTGAATGCTGTTGTTTAGCCGCCAAGTCAGCTCTTATAGAGGAGTTCGAGGAGAAAAGCGTTCCTATCCTTCTAATGTCATGTTGTATAGGTGTATTAGTTTATTGTATTATTGTATTTATGTGAAATACCGTATTTTGTTGTTTTGTTGTTGTTGTTTTTTTCTATAAGCTGCAGTTGTCGTTGTCTTCTTGGAATTTACTTGCTGCAACTGGAAGAAGAAACAGAATTTATGCCCTTTGCGGATTCGATGACAGGGGTGAGATCGGTGCTGTTAATATCCCAGTTAAAGTGTTGATAATTGCAATAAAGGTATGAACACAGAAGAAAACATCGCACAGGGTCGATATTTGAGGAAGGAGAGACCGGAATGGAAGGGAGTCTCATGGGTTCGACTGGATGAGGGAGATGCGACGATAAGAGGTGAGTGAGACTGGAGTCCATGAGTGGAGAAGGCCCAGACGAGCCATTATGGTAGTGAGAGTAAAGAAAGAGGGGACTTGCGATATAAAGGTTGCAGCATACCTGTGATTTATTTATTTCGATCAGTCACCTGGCTTTTATCGGTATCGGCCAAGACTCTGTGTGTACGTTTCTGTGTATGTATGCGCATGTGTGAATGTGTATGAGTCTTTGTTGTGTATACGTGAGTATGTGCATATGTGTGTAGCTGCTTCATCATCATTGGTGTGTCCATGTGCATATGTATGTAGCTGCACCGCCTTAGATGTGGAACAACTGTTTACATATGTCGAGTGGAGCTCGTTTCCGTTTAGTGGAATATCAACCGTTGTGGTTCTGGTGTGAAGAATTTTCTGGTTGTAAAGAGTATATCATTCGCCAAACAGTGGTGAATTGGTGCATTTGTGGAATAATGGTGGGATGTTCTTGGTTGGAAAAGAATAGAAATTACACCTTTATAAATTCATTCCCCGTCATCACCGGCATCTTTATTGTCATCATTTATAATCATCAACCCTCGTCTCATCATCATCATCATCACCATCATCATCACACTTTGTCATTACAATAGTCAAAATACAGCAGCAGCAGAAGCAGCAGCAGCAGAAGCAGAAGCAGCAGCAGAAGCAGAAGCAGCTACAGCAGCAGAAGCAGCTACAGCAGCAGCAGCAGAAGAAGAAGAAACAGCAGCAGCAGCAGCAGCAGTAGCAGTAGTAGTCGTAATTTCTGTCGTTGCAGCTTTTGTTTTTGCAACTGAAACTATTGCTGCTGTGCATCTTTTTCTTTTCTTTTTCAATCTTAGCAAACAACATTTTTAAAAGGTGTAAACAAAAACAAACAAAAAAAAGACACTTATCAAAAAATTAATAAATAAGTAAAAAGAATAAGAAAAGAAACTCGAGATGTTTCAGGTTGTTTTCGGGATTTTAAATCATCTGCATT
>NC_068993.1:63876887-63877925 GCF_001194135.2 Octopus bimaculoides | reverse complement strand
TGTTTTTTCTTTGTTTTTATTTTTGCCAACATGCTGTCTTTAACCTCTTGCGACTTGCCAGTTAATTACTGGAACATTTTAGGTGTGCATTTTATTATTTCATCATCACGAACATCATCATCATTTTCATCATTACCATCGTTAACATCAACTTCGTCCTCATCATCATTGTTTTGATCATGATGATGATCATCATCATCGTCATCCTCACCATTACCATCATTATCATCATCATCGTCATCACGGATATTATTGTTGTATGCATTCTACCCATCTGCATCCCCGACATCATTAATTATCTTCATAATTATTATTTTTATTAATAACATAATTCTAATTTTATCATTGTCATTATTATTATTATTATCATCATCATCATTATCATCGTCATCATCGTCATAATAATAATAATAATAATAATAATAATAATAATAATAATACTAATAATAATAATAATAATAATAATAAACATCATCATCATCATTAGCATCATCATTACTATACATGTTCCTTTTCAAATTTTTCATTTGTTTTAGGGAACTTTTAGTTCGTTTCACTGGTTCTTTTGGGGTGTTTGTTTTTGTTATTTTGTTTCTCTTTTTTTTTTGTTCATTTTATAAAAGTTACAATATAAAAGAATAAAAACGACGAGGAACTGGAAAAAAAGAATAAAATGGAAGAATTGTAGAAATACACTGATTTATTGTTTTTCAACCGAAAGAAGAGGAATGTAGGGTAAGGTGGGCCTGATTAATCAAGGATTTTTAATGGAAATGTCCAAGAATTTAAAACAAAGAATGAAAATCAAATCAGAAATAAAGAGAAAAAAAAGGTATTAAAGTGATGGAGATTGTAAGATTAAAGAAATTTTTCAATTTATAATTATTATTATTATTATTATTATTATTATTATTATTATTATTATTATTATTATTATTATTATCATTACTATTATTATTGTTGTTGTTGCTGTTGTTATTATTATTATTATTATTATTATTAATATTGTTGTTGTGGTGGTGCTGCTGGTTGCTAATA
>NC_068993.1:63869444-63876660 GCF_001194135.2 Octopus bimaculoides | reverse complement strand
CTGTGTTGCACTTTTGCTTCTCGATGAGGTTGTGGGTCAACGGCAGAAAAGGCACAAAACATTTTCATCTTTTGGATCAACGTACATGAAAACCTACTACTACTACTACTACTACTACTGCTGCTTCTGCTGCTGCTGCTGCTGCTGCTGATGATGATGATGATGATGATGATGATGATGATGAGGAGGATGATGATGATGATGCAGCTACTGCTACAAGAAGAAGAAGAAGAAGAAGAAGGATGGTGATGATAATGATAAGGATGATGATCATGATGATGATGAGGATGATGATGATGATGAATTCATATATTTGGTACAAGGGCGAAGGATGAGTGGGACAATACAAAGACAGACATAAAGTATGGGGCATTACATATAATGAAATGATAAAGAAAGAAAGAAAGAAAGAAAGAAAGAAAGAAAGAAAGAAAGAAAGAGAGGAAGGAAGGAATGAAGGAAGGAAGGAAGAAAGAAAGTAAGTCTACACGGCATACACAGGAAAAGAAGGGACATATGCATAGCGTACAAAGGTTTAAGGCAAAAAAGGGCGAGGATGATGATAGAGATGAGGCCCTCCTGATACAGGAATGCCTTTAGGGATAATCGGGAACCCCACTGTCGGAGATTTCCCTGAAACCCCAGGAGCAAGTGCCATCTCCAAATGCTTCCCTCGGACTCTCAGGTCTACACTTAGAGAGGTACCATCCACTCTTGCCATTTTCGCAACTTTCACTCACCTTTCAATAAACTCACTCGAGGACAGCACTTCCCTCTCCACTCTCAATTTCCTTTCCAAGTGAAACTTGAAAAAATCAATGAGAGAGCTGTATCTGTCCCCATGCCTTTCACCTTTGTCCACCAAGCAACCTCTTTCGCCGCAGCCACAAGGCAAAGGGAAACTGCTTTGTCTGCCCGACTGAAGGAGGGTGGTGATGTGATCATCATTAAATGTTTGGCCGATAAACGGATCCATCCCACACGTGACAGCAGCTGTTCGATATGACCTCACAAGTCAGCAATTCTGACAGCTCACCGCCTTACTAATAATAATAATAATAATAATAATAATAATAATAAAAATAATAATAAGAAGAAGAAGAAGACGAAGAAGAAGAAGAAGAAGAAGAAGAAGAAGAAGAAGAAGAAGAAGAAGAAGAAGAAGAAGAAGAAGAAGAAGAAGAAGAAGAAGAAGAAGAAGAAGAAGAAGAAGAAGAAGAAGAAGAAGAAGAAGAAGAAGAAGAAGAAGAAGAGATTTTGTTTTCTTTAGCCAACAGACAATTTTAAGAGCAACAAGTCTCTAACATTATTTTTTTTTATCAATATTCTCAATATATTTAAAATTAATTCTGGTGTCTCACGATATAATGTTGCGAATCGATGCATTTTTCACAAGACATAAATATCTGCGTACCTTTACGTTGAGTGTTGACATTTCTAACAACGTTGTTGCTTCCGGAATCATTTCTACTTAAGCATTCTTGCCACCCAATTCTAACAAATTTCTTCCACATAATTTCAATGGCAAATATGTGTGACACTATTTTTCTGTATTTTTTTCATTTCTTTACATTTTTACTCAGATTTTTTAATTTGTTTCTATTTTGTTTTATTATTCAGACGCTATGCAATTGTTATTCTTTTTTTTTTATCTGAATCATTCTAAGTTTTTTTTTATCTCGCCTTATAGAAGTTATTCAGTAAAGTACTCCACCGCTTTCTTTTAGTTTTTTTTATATATATAATCTTCTACCACTCTGTATAGTCCCTACTGCTATAGCTTTTCAGTTCTTCTTAACTTAACCAAGATATACAGGGTTTTACTTTCAAACATCTTAAGAAATTTTCCTTCTTTAGAATTTAGAATATTTCTTATTCGACTTTATAAATTTCCCTTCTTTCCATTTTAAATTCTCTTATTTGTACAATGAGGAAAATACTCCCCCGATATTATCCAAGCAATATCGGTATTGAGTTTACGAGTCACCCAAAGCTAGGTCTTCGTGCCATATGCCTCCTACAATAGTCGAGTTCATATCACGTAAAATCATTGCGACACAATATACGTTTTGCCTTAATTGGTTCTATTTTATTCAACCTCATCCCGAAAGCAATTAAAGTAGAAAATGATCATACAACTTTCAAAAGCAACCTGGACAAATTCTTGCAAGTAGTACAAGACAAGCCACCAACCCTTGGATACCTCTATGCTAACCATTGCTCGAGTAGTCGTTGGGGTCTCGAAACATGACTTAAAAGACCTCTCCAGGTGGTTCTGTTAGATTAGTCATGGCCTGGGCCCATAATGGCCGAGACCGATTTAAGTTATGTGTGTATGTATGTGAGTGTGTATGTGTGAGTGTGTGAATGTGTGTGTGCTTGTGTGTGTGGACGTGTGTGTGTGCTTGTGTGTGTGTGTGTGTGAATGTGTGTGTGCTTGTGTGTGTATCTGTATGTACCTCTATGATTTTTTTTGTGTGTGTGAATACAAATCTCTACATTTTCGTAGTGATTTTTCTATCCTTGTGAGTGTGTGAATTCTCAATTTTCAATAATTTACTATTGAAAAACAGTCAAAACTTGTGGAAAATTAGAACGAAGCACAATTAAGCTTTAATTATATTTGAGTACTATTCTTAATGATTATTTTACTCGTTTATCATTTATACAATTAATATTTTTCTTCATTAAAACGTTATCCATTTAAATAATTTCAGTTACATCTGTACATTTATGGAACTACAATATCATAAGCAAATTATACATGTGTGTATCTAAATAACTCGTTATGCACGACATATGCAAAATTACATGCTTGAACAGCTGTGTATATATATATATATATATATATATATGTATGTATGTATGCATATTATATATGTCAGTTCACCCTTCGTGCTACTGGCAATATGTGACCCCAAAAGAACCAGTTATATGGTCGATCCATCGGCGACTAAACTGACAACACTACCAAACTTACTTAGTAAGAAGGGAGGCTTTTGTTGGACACCATCCAGAATTACACTTCTGTCAAAGGGTGGATAAACTGAGTATAGTCAACGGCCATCCAATACTGAGAGCGAGAGACCCTGCGTCTTTGTGTAGTTTCAGGAACTAGATGGGAAATTACACGTCACAAAGATGCCAGATGCAGAGGAAAGCAGGGCATTCTGGGGCGGGATCTGGGACCACCTCTAGAGAATATTGATGAAACGGAGTGACTGCACGAAATCCAAGATGGATGATGAAGAAAACACCCATGTTTCCGGAAGTGAATTATTCAAACCCCAAAGAATTCCTCCCAAGACATGGCTACGATGCTCCCCCACCACTACTTCTGTTCGTGACTCGAGATGTACAACTCGTCAGCCACTAAGGGACATTCTCAACTGGTTTATGG
Organism: Octopus bimaculoides; assembly: GCF_001194135.2. Classification (NCBI taxonomy): domain Eukaryota; kingdom Metazoa; phylum Mollusca; class Cephalopoda; order Octopoda; family Octopodidae; genus Octopus; species Octopus bimaculoides. The sequence continues at coordinate 63,873,260 of NC_068993.1, read as the reverse complement.
TCAAGCAACTGACAAGCAAATCTGTGGTATTGAGCAGAATATTTGCTGTAGCCCATCTTTTATACCATTATTATTATTATTACTATTATTGTTATTGTTGTTATCATTATCATTGCTATTACTTTTGCTGCTGCTGCTAGTTTACAATTCCAAATCGATCATATGGCTTTACAGAATTATATTAGCGCTTGAGAGAATTACGTGTCAGTTTCTAATATAACAACGTTGCAATAATCATCTATCTTGCTGTGGTAACAGTTTTGAAATTGGACCTATTAGAAAAAGCGACATTTTCAATAAAATAAATAAACAAATCACTTAGAACTGCGGCAATGAATTTGCAAGTAAAACAGAATAGTTTTAGAAAAGTATTATTTATGGCTTAAATTTTCTTACAATTTCTCCAACAAAATGACGTGTACGACTCGAAATATAGCAAGGACGGTAATAAACCAATCGTTAGTTTAGCCATGAAATGTTTCCCAGAAATTTAGTAAAATTTCTAACAAACTAAAATCTAAAGGAAGTGTAACGAATAAAATAGAGATTAAAACGGTTTATTTGATATCCGTGGTTGTGATCAGGAAATGTTATTTTATAATTATTTCGAAAGCTAAATGTCTCACAAATAAGTTTGATAAGCTAGGGTTGCACGTAATGTTATTGAATGACTGAGATCTGCCAAAACAATCGTATTTATGATAAATCAGGTGTGAAAGAAATAACAGCAGCATTCCATCATAAAAATTCTCAGTGTCTGGAAATGGTAAGGTCTTTTTTTAGATAATACAGTTTTAGATAGCACGAGGACAAGATGGTCATGGCCGGAATGCCTTTCTTAGTAAGTTTGCATAAGGATGAAGTACTGCTGAAAAAAGCAGCTAAGCAAAAGCCCAGTCTTCTAAATGAACGTTCGGTTTACTAAACATTGGAGCTAAATTTTCCTTTGCTGTCTTCTACTGTTAAGGTAAATTCTGCAGATTTCTAGTACTCGATGTTATGTGTGAAGCGTTTTCCTTTAATATCCATGAAGTTTTCATTAATTTTAGAATTTTATGCTCCTCTTGGATATTAAATGGCAGCTTGTTGTTGTTGAACCTGACCTTGAAAGGGCCTTCCATTATGTTCATATATTTCTGTATATTCGTCACCCCACTGGAATCCTTCAAGACTATCTCCGGCTCATACACGATGGTCTCTCCATTGCATTAACACATTAGTGGCCATGTGGTGTTACCTTTGCATGAGCAACCTATCCCTGTAATAGAGATAAAATTTTCTTCGTGTTAGCTGCACAGCTAAAATAGACCCTCAAGGTATGATTAAAGTTTCCCTGCACCAATGTTTCCCTGAAAAATGCTTAACCCCTAAACTAAGGAAGGTCCTATCTATACAAGTTTTAACATTAAGAGAAAGTGGAGTGCTGACAAATATCCTTGCGGTGGCAGAATTGATAGAACACTGAATAAAATTGATCTCGGCATCTAATTATGTTTCTTGATATTGTGAGCTCAAATTTGATCGGAGGGGATAGACTTTGCCTTTAATCATTTTGGATTCAGTAAAATATAAACCAGTGCTGTATCGAGGCTGATTGATTGATTCCGTCACCCAATATTCATAACCTTCTGCAAATGTTAGAAACCAACATTATTGATATTTTTCGATTTGGCAAAATACTTTATTTCGAAAGTAGTTGGTTACAAAGAAAAGAGTAACATCTCATGGAAGTAGTGGCGGCTTGCGTTGTCCACTTTTAAGTGTAAATAAGTGAATTATGGAGATTATGATCACAGTATTTGCTTCTGTGCGGAACCTACGATCCTCGTATAAATATTACAAACTTAAGGTTATTTCAATAAATAAGACAACTCAGCTCGAATTAATGCTTGTTTCTGAATCTGCGTAAGCAGGCCTGAAAACTATTGCGACCAGATTATAATACAAGAGCGGAATTATTATTAAATTTACCATTTTGATGAATGTATAGTACTCACATAACACCTAAAATGTAAGTATCTCATATAAATGGTTCGATGCCAGTGACTGGATAGATAATGTTTCGATCTTAAGAATGAGAGGAAAGAAGATCTGAGCAAAATTTGAAAACAACGGAAAAGTTAACTCTAAGAAAATATAATCTGATGTTTTAAAGCATTATCCATCTCAAACGCCCGAAAGAACATTTTAATTGAATTCTCTTGAGCAGAAAGAAAAGCAATTATTGCAAGAAGAGGAGACACTAGTTAACAAAATCTATTTTAGTAACCTTGGAGCTTCCTTGCAGTTCTGACATCTGAGGTAGGAAAACAAAGTCCAGCTTAACAGGCGTACAACTTGGAATTGTCTTTCATCCTTTTCGAGATCGATAAAATACAGTTTCGGTTAAGTATTGAGATTGATTTAATCTCCTGAGATTCTGATTCACTCCAAATTTTGAGTCATGTGACTATTTCAAAAATCAATAGAATTGGTAAAGCTCAAAATTAAGCTTCGATAAAGTGGAAGTGTAGACGGATGTTTGATGGTTTAGTGACATAAAGTTTATAAAATATATGACACTTCTCATGCACTTTGAAATAACAATCGAGTAAGGAAAAGGAAAAACACAACCTCCGAGGGGGAAGTCAGGTTTGTGGGACGGTTCAGAATGAAGCGGTTGAGTATCTGAAACCGATATATTTTCGTGGATTTCATTCGACTTTAATACGTTGACGTTCCCGGCCTTAAGCAAACAGACCTATGACTAAAATCAGCCAATTATTTTCAATACAATTTTTCTTTCTCGGTACATTCAATTTTTTTAGCCTCATTGTCATGCTAAAAATAGCCATCAAATATGTCTCAAATCATACCCTGCAGCCTCAAGAACGTATGTGTAATGTGATCTTGAATGTACCGAGAAAGAAAAAAGCAAGGGCAAGGTAATTAGCCGCCGATGCACACACGGACCTGATCCACCCAGACTTTCCAGCCTTATGTATTTTCTGTACTCTTTCATGATTGGAGTATGTATACGCGTACATGTATGTATAAGCGTATATATACTTTCCTTTCCTTCTTCCCTAGCATCGCCAAATCTTAATCCAACAACAAATTTGGTTATCTCTATGGTGCTGTTGTTACCATGTGGCAACACACACATCACACCACCACATCAGTACACACACATACTCAAACACCCATCTCATATGTGTTCGCACAAGAACACATCCCAAAAGTAGAACACACCCTAAACGTAGCCACAGACAAGCAAATACCAGAGGTACGCATGTACATACACGCCAGATGTAAACATACATACATCGATTCATGCAGGTTCGCACACTCCATTGCACTCATACATACATACATGCTTACATACATACATACATACACACGTATACACTCACAAGTACAGCAAATACAGATTCCCATATACACACATACCAAGCGTATTCATACACATACAAACATACACGCATGCACACCAAATACGTACGCATACATACACAAACACAGTAGGGACTAACGCACATATACGCACACACGCACCACATATATACACCAAAGTGCACACGCACATACGCACTAGCGAGCTGAATGCGTTCAACCCTTTCACACTCACACACATACGGAGTCTTGCACACGCACCAGATACGTACAGTCAGGTACTCATTTAGCAGGTATACCAGCGCGTGCACAACGGCGAACTGCTGTCGCAAACATTTCTCACTTCATTTCCCAGAAGTCTGTTTTGTGTGTGTGTGTGCTTGTGTGTGTGTGTGTGTGTGTGTGTGTGTGTGCGTGTGTGTGTGTTTGTGTGTGTGTGTGTGT
>NC_068993.1:63864318-63866818 GCF_001194135.2 Octopus bimaculoides | reverse complement strand
TGACTTGTTCATCGGTTTCTGTTGTTCTCAAATGTCAATTCTATATGAAAAGGAAGCTATATAGTCATTGAACACATATCAATGACACTTTCTACGGTCAATTATCGCGACTTTCAGCTAATCAAAAATATTTTTAAAGGTAGAATCACGAACAATAGGATTGAATTCTTATAATTATATTACATCTGTTAATCAGCTACGGTTCTTCATTTAACTCCATTAATTAGTCTTTATGACATAAAACAGCTATATATTTTCTAGAACAAAAACAAGAAGTTATTGAAAATAAGAGGTGCCAGACATATTTAACCAACTGAAATATGATATTAATTGATTAACAAAGAAATGGTATAAGAACTACACCAGATGTTAATTCTTCACATCCTAAGTCTTGTCTTGAAAGTATAGAGTTATTGTATGTTTGCATTTGTCTTTTAACTTCGATCCGTTCTCCGGCCGTTGTTGGTATATATTATGTTTTAATTTATGCATTGTTCAAGATTAGATTCAAACGAGAATCATTCAGTTCTAGAGGAAGGATAATTACATCTTTATAGTGATGTTGTATATCTAAATATTGTCAATATACAATCGAAAGATCGTCTACTTCAATAATACCACGTACATCTATGACGCCTTATAGCAATATTAAACCGTCCCCAGTAATTGTCTGTACTTTATTCACCCTGGATGGATGAAAGGCAAAGCTGATGTTGGCAGAATTGGAACTCATAACGCAAATGGCTAGGACTAAGTCAACCTCCTAAGATGAAATTAAAATTTCGAAAAATTATCGCCATAAAATAAATGCATTCACATCGAATTATCCTTGTATGAAAGACAATGGATTGATTATGTCGGCGATATAAAATTCGATTTAGTCGTTAATAGTTAATTAAGGGTAATATAGATAACGGAGATAAAAGACGATTTAAATATATTGCAAAACTTAATTTTGTCTTTCTGAGTTCAAATCTGGTTGGCATTTGATGTAGTATGTTGTCTTTCATTTAAACTGCGACATAAGAACCACTAAGACCTTCTAATCGAATCAAGCGATTCTATATTTCCTCTTTCAGCATTAGATCTTCTGTCTTAATGAATAATCATTAATTAGTTAATTCATTTAATGTATTTTTAGATGTACCTCTTTCATGGAAATATCATTTCCCCATTCATTTAACGCCACTGTTTCGTAATTGGTCGTTTACATATCTCTTTATTGATCCATTGATTCTTTTAGTTATTAATCTTCCGATCAATGTTGCTTAAGTATTTCTACTCCATTAAAATAAATCGATCGCTAGTACACCTGTAATAGACATCAGTGGCAACAATGGACATATTGCGTCTTGAATCTCAAAGACGTTGTCTCCATTCAAAATCCCATTACATAAGGGTCTCTAATGGTGTCTAATGGCAAAAGGAAAATTGTTTCTTACTGACAGAACATTTACAGAAACTATTCGCGATTCTACTTGAAATCTAAGTCGATATAACATCATTTCTAATGATAAAATTCCATTTATCCGAAACAGTAAAATGTTATGATGTTATGCTGCTGCAGCTGTTGTGTGTGTGTGTGTTTGTGTGTGTGTGTGTGTGTGTGTGTGTGTGTGTGTGTGTGTGTGTGTGTGTGTGTGTGTGTGTGCGTGCGTGCGTGCGTGCGTGTGTGCGTGCGTGCTCTCTTATAGTTTTCTTGTCTTTTTTTGTTTTGTTTTGTTTTCCTCTGAATGCTTGGCTAAGATTAAAATCTTAAAAACTTTTCTTCCATATGGATTCTTGATAGAGGAGAACTATTGTCAGTCGACACATCACTTGAGATATTACATTAACCAAATGACAAGCTGGTATATATCACAATTATCAATGCTTGCTAGATTACAGCTGTCAACACTGTAGAAATATTTCTGTAGAACTCAGCGAAAATATTTGTTAAAAAAAAAATGTGAAATATAAGCAAGGGGATTATCTTTGTAATTCGTAGACTTATTTTATCGAGTCCTGCAGAATGAAAGATTCGTTGTTGGTGTTGTTCTTTGGTTAGTCCTAAATCAAACCTTGAGTAAACATTAAATAAAAGCATTTCAACTATGACTATACTATATTGCATGCGTATCTAAGACTACATCGTCCAGTGTTTCCATCCTTGTTTAAGAAGGTGCTGCATTTTTGTCGGAAATATATTATTATTATTATTATTATTATTATTATTATTATTATTATTATTATTATTATTATTATTATTATTATTATTATTATTATTATTTTATGTTTGACTTTTGTTTTGCATTTGTACAAGTTGGATCCAAGTCTCACCCAGAGACCTCAAGAGACAACAAGTTAGAAGTTCATGTAGGTGTTATGCCTAGGGTACCATATATTTGGATTTGTACAGTTTTGTTCAAGTGAATGTTTAAGAAACCATAAGAAAATTATGTGTTTGCTTTAAAATTTGAGATCACATAGACAGTATTTTACGTAGGATATGGGCAGTTCT
>NC_068993.1:63861140-63862160 GCF_001194135.2 Octopus bimaculoides | reverse complement strand
ATATATATATATATATAATGTTCTAATATATTTCTTTCTCAGGGGAAATGTATCTAAAGAAGCCTGTAAGCTTCACTTTTTCTTCCCTTGAAACTCTCAGTAGTAGCTCATTGAATTGTCAGTTTTTCGGTGAATTTCCCATGCTTGTTTTGCTCGGAATGCTTTTATGTATGCTTGTGCAAGCTTTTGAATTTTTTCCTTCGCTTCTTTATCAGTGTTAGTAGGCTCGCCTTGTACACACGCTATTCGAAGCATTTGAACTTTCCAGAGCTGCCTATGTTTTTTTTTTCTTTTTCTACACAGTTTTATTGTTTCTTCGCTATAGAGAATAGATTCAAAGCTTTTGATTTGATGAAGTAGGTACTCAAAGAAATGTGGCTCTGATTAAAATCTTCAATCCATGTCAGTGAGTAACAAGCGTTGTTTCAATCCTCTCGCTTAGGTTGCATTACTATCGAAGATCAAGCTATCTGTTCACTAACAATCTTCATCTTGTTTTAAAAGGATGCGCGCGGTTCATTCTAAATAATCTCTCATTTTCTATTGCCGTTATCATAACTTTTAATTATTTTCAGTTTCTAGAACGTAAAACATTTTTTATTACAGCAATCATCTTCACTTTCAACTTTCCCCTTAATCATTGCTAATGGAGGAAAATATTCTAATAAAATAAGCAAAACTAGCGATTAAACGAGGAGAAAAAAGTGAAACAATGAGGGATCTTGCTGATGGCTGCCGGCCGTTGCTTGGCAACAGTATACATTCTCTGTGAGGTTTAAATGCATTTCTTTAAGACCGTGTTGAATGAAATTTAACTCGTATGAAATAAAATCAGGTTAAAATGAATAAACAGGCTAAAATCGAAAATTCTTAATCGAAGGTTTCTTGTATATATATAGATAAGTATGTATGTATATACATTCATACACATACATGTGCACACATATCGATACACACATAAACACACACACACACACACACACACATATATATATATATATATATATATATATATATATA
>NC_068993.1:63860189-63861067 GCF_001194135.2 Octopus bimaculoides | reverse complement strand
GGATCCAATCAAATCAAGGTGTTTTAAATAATAAGAACACTTAAGCCAAGGAAAACCCGAGTTGGTAAAATTTCCCTTAGTTTAGTAGAAAAACACTTTCTTCGTACAAACAGGTTCAGTAAAATATTTAATAGGCACACTCTGAGAGTTTTCCTTTAGCCATGCACCCAATGTAGAAAAGATTTTTGTTAGTAGACCCACATCTGAGACAGGGGCAGTATGCTCCAGTAGGGCCGAGATATGTCTATTGAACAGCCACTGTAATTCTAAACCATCGTATACGAAGCAGAAGTAAGAGCAATAGGACAAAATTGTCAACCAAACGTGCGAATGTACGCGGGACCAACTGAAGGCCCCTTCAGAACCCACTATAACAACCACAAGTACTCTTTCAGCATGCTAAAGAGACGTAATGTCACAAGCCTTGCCAAGCACGTATGGTCGTTGAATGAAAGCGCCACTGAGTACAGCATAGAGTGGATGATTCTAGAGAAATGTAAAGCGTACTTCAATAGTAGCAGGAAGCGCAGATTACGTCTGACTGAGAAAAGAGCGATTTTAAAGAGCTCTCAGTAACCAGGTATCTACCTGAACAGCAGAAGTAAAATTTGAAATCCTTGCCCACATGAAAAGAAGTACATCCTATCGTACCTACGTGCTTCATTGGGACTTAATCACCAGCCCCCCAGCTTTGGAGCTCCCTCCACCAGTACCTTGGAATCCAGCAAAGTGTTTGTTCAAAACATACAAAAATGTACCCACAAACACACACACATCCAAACATAGTGAAAGGATCGATGGGCCACGCTTTCGCGGTCCGTATTCGTACTGAAAATCGAGATCGAGCGAGCGTTTGCCCTTTTGCTCGACGTGTAGCT
>NC_068993.1:63857575-63860179 GCF_001194135.2 Octopus bimaculoides | reverse complement strand
GATCGAGCGAGCGTTTGCCCTTTTGCTCGACGTGTAGCTTCCGTCCACGCTGAGCTCGCCTTGGGACACCTGCGTTACCGTTTGACAGACGTATAAGCCCCCATGCATATTGTACACCCATGCACACAGCATGCATACATAAAAGCCCAAAGAATTTAACCAAAACATAAAAGAAAGGAAACACACCAACTAACACAAATGTGTATCCCCCTCCCCTCCAAAGGCTATCCATATAGTACCACTACACACATTTCATTTCTACAAGATCACCAAACTTAAAGATACACACATTTCCCATAAACACTTTTCGCCGACTTGCAATACGCCCAGAGGTGACTTTCTTTTTTTTTTTTCTTTGGCACTAATTCTTAACTCAATCCTTGGTTGGTTTCATCTTTCTTTTTACAGCAACCACAAGCTGGATGTGTCCGTTCACCTCCAACAATAGAGAGCGGTCACCAGATTTCATTCCATAATGGCTATCTCTGAAGGGTGCAGGGTTATATAATCGTTGAACTCCTAGCGCGAAATTAATTGGTAAGATCGGCCGTAATGGGTATATAATACTCTACATGTTTAATATACCTAGCCCTGACAAATATACAGGTGCATTTTTCCTGACTTATTAATTGCTGCCGAATGTAACTGCGCTTGCGCGGTGGATTTGAAAATTATAATGTATAAATATGTAACACGTGTGTTTTCGGTGCTATTTGCTGCATAAATATGCATTAATTTTAGCGACCTCACTGACGAAGTACGGATGGCAAATTAACTCGAGTTTGAGTGTATCTACAAAAATATTCTTTTCATTTTCGTTCCCTTTGAAATTGCTTTATTCGTGGTTTGGGATTTGACTGCCCTTTCTAGCATGTAAGATGTCCTGTCAAAGGTCACCTCTTTCGCGTATAAATACTTAAATTGCTTATACACTATGAAATATATATATATATATACATACGCACGAAACCCCCGGCCTTTCCGTCACTCTGTTCCTACTGCTATACATCAATAAATGTGTGCGTATGTGAGTGTGTGCGTGCATGCGTGTGTGAATGTATGTGTGTGTATGCATACATACACATATATATAGGTACATAAATATACACACACGCGCACATACACACGCACGCACACACAAACACATACACACACATACACGTACACGCTGTGAAATATAAAATTATGTTTGTTCCTGAACTGAACTGAATTATTCTTTGTTTAACGATGCAAAATAAAGAAGAATGTTTATCTTTAAAAAAAATTCTCTGCAACAAATACTAAACACTGAAATTAAAAACAAATAACGAAGAGGATTTCCAATCGTAAAGCACGTTATTAAATTACTTGTATGTGTATTTCAGGCTGATGTGTGTGTATTCTTTCCGCCAGTCGTATCCAGACAGCTTGTCTTACATCACAAATAGGTTTATTCTTACTTCCGGCCAGAAGCGACACAAACGCTTTATTTCACTGTCTTCCAGTTTGTCAAACAGTTGCCATTGCTGTTAGGATATTTGTTTAACATTTATTTGTTGGTGCCACTTGTTTAATCTGTCTTTTTTCCTCTCTTTTACGATACTCACTTTGTAATATGTTTCATTAAAATTCTAAATCAAAATACACACACTTACATGCGTATAAATACATATTTACACACACACACACACACACACACACACACAAACACATAGAAAAATATACATATGCATATGCGTATTCGTGTGTTTATATATGTATATAATGTGTATCACTTGATTTGTTTTTCTGTCTCATGTTCAAATTCTCTACGCTCGCACGTACGCACACACACACACACACACACATACACGTACACACATACATACATGTATGCATATATATATATATATATATATATATATATATATATATATATATATATATATATATATATATATATATATATGTGTGTGTGTGTGTGTGTGTGTGTGTGTGTGTGTGTGTGTATATGTATGTATCTATGTATCTATGTATATATGTACACACACACATATACATGTATTAATTGAATTTAGACATACATAGATGTATATATGCATATACTCTCGTATATTTATATAAAGACATCCATGCATACACATACGGTAGTTAAGGTTTTTTCCCATTTCAGCATGAAGATTTTTTAAATGGACAAAACGCGACAATCCAACACCTCAACATTAATCTTAATATAATCTCATCAGGTAAAGATTAAATAATGAAACAAATAAACAACGCAAGTGAAAAATAATTCCGCAAGAACAAAAAAAAGATGCATAAGAAACAGTAAAAGGAGAAAAAAATTGTAAAATCTATAAAAGATACTTAAAGAAATCTTAGAAACATGAGAGCAAATATTTTAGAGATTAGAATAAAAATCGCCAAGAAATGTTGCAAACAAATGAGAAAGTAAAATGGGAAGAAAATGACAAAAGAACAACATCGAACAGAAAGGGACAAGTAATAACGGATTTCTATGTCTTCTTGTGAATCCATGTGTACATTCATACATACATACATACATACATACATACACATATATGTACATATATTTATATATGTATGTATATATATATATGGATGGATGTATGTATGCATATATAT
>NC_068993.1:63850353-63857565 GCF_001194135.2 Octopus bimaculoides | reverse complement strand
TTATATATACTTATATATATATATTTATATTTATATATATATATATATATATCTTTATATATATATGTATGTATGTATGCATATATATGTATATATATATATGGATGGATGTATGTATGCATATATATATATGTGTATATACATATATATGCATATATTTGTGTATATCGATATATGTGTGTGTGTTTGTATGCGTGTATAAAAACACACACACACGCGCGCGCAAAAAACGCGTGGACAAACGCGTGTGTACAGACAAACACACACACACACGCACGCACTCGTACACACATACACTCACACACACACACGTCCACACATACATTATTGCTATTATCATTGTTAACGGAGGAAAAAATTGAAAGCAAAGCGCCAATGATAGAATGGTGTCTTGTGTTATTCGATACAGAGTATTAAAAATATTTTAATGCTTGCGAGGAGAAATGTTTGGCTTCTGATTTTTCTTACATTTGTAACCAAAGTGACTTTGTCAAGTCAGATCGAAAATCAGGCGAGTTACGAAGCTGGAGAGTCGCAATTATGTATCTTGTCATCACTCATGTTGTTGTTGTTGTTTTTTGGTGCTGCAGTGGAGGAGTGGTGGGGGTGATGCGGTAGTGGGTTGTGTGGGGTGGCGCATTGGGGGAGAGTGATAGCGTGAGATAGAATCTCTACAGCTGCAGATAAAATGCCTGAAAAATTTCTCTTGTCTTTCCGTTCTGAGAACGAATCCGAGCATGGTTGACTACCACTTCCATGCTTCCGGAAGTGGTAAAATAAAATACTAATCACATATTTTGTACAATATGGTTGAAACCGAGGCTTTATTTTCATGTTAGAAAGCATCCTTTTTAGCTGTAATTTAATTTCAAATCTCGCCGAGGTCAACATTGCTTTTCGTCCCTTTGCAGCCGATAGAACAAATCACAAGCCTAGTACTAGAGGCGCCGGTATCGGAAATCCCTCCCGTCAAAACATCTGGTCTTGTGATTATATGAGAAAACATCATCTATTCTATTTGTTGGCTTTCCTGTGTTCCGATGTTATGCCTGGAACAATCTTAACTTCGGAAAGGCATCTCAGTCAATAACGTCGAAATCGAATTTTAAACAAACATACCTATCGGACGAAATCGAAAACAGTGGAAAATTTTAACACAATGAGACATTGATGTGAAAATCTGTAAATTTCGGTATCAAAATAGAAATAAGCATATTCAAAAAGCTCGGAATTTCCACGGATCTCGCTAGTCATTATTGTTCTCGGCCGTGGACGCACGCGTTTGCAGAAATCCATTTAAGAAATGATTCATTTCAAGATTACCAAACAAATCAAGATTTTTCGTGTTGGGCGGAAGATTTTTAATCCCTAACGACTTTGAAACATTTTAATGTCCTGTTTATATCTCTGAAAATATTTTTCAAGGTTGCTGTTCTTGTTGTCATTGTTGTTCTTTTTTTCTATTATTCTTTTAATGGGGTCGATGTAATTGATTACGCAACTTCCCATCAAAATGACTGGTCTTGTGCCAAAAGTAGAAAGAATTTTTATTATCATCGTCCCTCATTATCATCTTTATTATTGGTTTCTGTATTTGAAAGACGTACTAGGTCTATAAGTTTCTTATTTATTTGCGTATTTGAGGAATTGTTAATGTTAATTTTTGTTGTATACTTTTGACGAAGGCAGCCAAAACACCGGAGGGCTAGTTGATTCCTTTGTTTTGTTGCATCTTGGAGCTAGAATTTAAAGAACACGTTTTGAGAATTTTATTTTTTTAAATCATTATTTCGACGACAACCTTACAAAGAGCAACTAGAACATAGACGAAAGACGAAAATAATACCATCACTAATTGCTCAATCAAGAGTAGGTAAATCTTGGCAACGCCGCCAGCCACCACTATCACTATGGTTACTGGAAGCAGAAGTAATAACAAAACGCATAACCAATTCGCAGCAACAAATGCCAGTTTTACTAATGTTTCAAATACCAAAGAAAAACTAGAACTGCAGAAGGAATAATTAAGACACACCAGTAGACTTTTAAGAAAAGAAGCGACATGGGTTATACTGGATGAAATCACTCACGCACCCATTAACGTCAGTGAAAATACGCACATGAAGAACAAGTGACTAATGTAGAGACGAAACTATATCTGCAGCTCAAATGTGAAGACAAAATGTTTGTCACCCACGGCAGACAATATCACATGATGAGTGTGAGAATAGCGTCTAAGAACAAGGTAAAAAGCAGTCCAAAAGAACACAAAAAAGGTGAGTATTTATTCTCTTTCCATCTTAAATAGGGAGGCAACTGATGATGGTATAGAAATCAGATATGATACTAACAGAACTAGTGGTTGGAGTGACCATCCAGTCAAGTACGACGAAATATTATAGCAGGACGGAGTATGTACCAAGGATAGGCCGAGGTCGCTAAATCCAAACAAAACATCAGAAAATCGAAGCCACGCGCTATATGATCGACCTGACACACGGCACCAGTGATGGAGAGCAAAAGGCATAGGTGCCACGTACGTGGTGCTGCTAACCACCTACTGGATCTTTCACCCAGAGAAGGTGTGAATGAAAGAAGAAAGCCACACGGAAGAAAATTAGAAATACATCAAAAAATAATCAGTAGCAACAGAAAAAACTACAATATTGGTTTCAAATTTTGGCTCAAGACTAGCAGTTTCGAGGTAGAGGATGCGTCGATTACATCCAGCCCAGAGTTCAACTGGTACTTATTTTATCGACCCCGAAAGGATGAAAGGCAAAGTCGACCTCGGCGAAATTTCAACTCAAAATCTCAAGAATCATTTTTAGGAATCTTGCAGAATATATAGGTATTTTTCTGCAAGTTGACAATGCGAGTTGCTTCAATTCCAATTTTTTCCAGTCTTTTAGGTAGCATTTCAGGTGTTATGCCAAATGCACCAATTACCACAGGAATAGTTTTTGTCTTAGTATTACACAGTCTTCTCAGTCTTTTGGCTAGATCCTTGGATTTCTGAAATTCTTATCAATTTCTTTGGTATCGACTCTACTATCATGAGGAATTGCAAAATCTATGATCTCACCTGCCCATATTTCCAACTACTCCTGATCGTGATCAAAGATTCACAAATCGTCATCCTCAAAGGAGATGCTCAGTTGGTTACGGTCAAGCAACTGACCTGCAAATCTGAACAGAATATTTGCTGTAGCCCATCTTTTACTCCAAAACCAAATATGTACTCGTTGACACTTCACCATCATTATTAGTTTTGTTGGGGTCGACTTTGTCTTTCATTTTTTCAGTAAAGTAAGTACCAGTTGAACACTGGGGTCGATGTAATCGACTCATCCTCTCGCCCACCCACCCCAAAATCGCTGCCCTTGTGGCAAAATTTGAGACCATTATTATTATTGTTCTTGTTATAATTGTTATCGCTGCTGCTGCTCTTATTCTTGTTGTCGTCGTCGTCTTCGTCGTCGTCGTCGGCGCTGGTGTCTGTTGCTGTTTATTGCCGAAACTCAGTGTGTTCTAAGAGATCTATAAATCTGCGTCTTGTTTACTTTGCCAGTGGTTTGTATTGTTAAGCTTCTTGTTGTTGTTGTTGTTTTGTTTTGTTTTTTCGTTTTTGTTTTTGGCGAAAACAGCCACACTTCCCTTTTGTTATTTGCCTCACGGAGTAAAATTTCGAAAAACAGAAAATATTTTTCTATCAAAACATAATTTCCAAGATGGCTTCACGGTTTTCGCTGCTGGCGGCCGGTCAGCGACAGAGGAAAGTGAGAGGAGGTGATTTTGAAGATGGAACTGACGGGTACAGACAAACCACCCTCTTACGACATAGCACCACAGTCATAGCAGTGAACAGCAACAGTAACGGCGGCATCAGTAGTGATAACAACAACAACTGCAATCACTGCAAAAAGGCAGCGAGGAGCTGGCAGAGTGGTTAGCGCGCCGGGCGAAATACTTGGCGGTACTTCATCTGCCGCTACGTTCTGAGTTCAAATTCCGCCGAGGTCGACTTTGTCTTTCATCCTTTCGGGGTCGATTAAATAAGTACCAGTTACGCACTGGGATCGATGTAATCGTCTTAGTCCGTTTTGTCCGCCCTTGTTTGTCTCCTCTGTGTGTAGCCCCTTGAGGGCAACAAATAAATAAGGACTGTAATAACAACAGCAACAGTAATCACGGAAGCGGCAGGGGCAACGCCGTGTGAAATAGAGTATCAGAAAGTGAGAGTGAAACTGTCGACATGGCGAACACAGTTAGTGGCGGGAGATGAAATACGATAAAAAGTGGCTCCTTTCCGAGTGTTGCAAAGACATGTAATTTTGTCCTACTGGAGAAAAAGACATCAGTACTTAGAACAAGTAGATGGACATTGACAAAGGCATTAGAAAGGCGGTCCTCGTGATATCAAAGCAGGATCCTATAGAAAGATAGATATACATTTGATGGATATGTATGTATCATTGAAAAAACACAGACTGGAGCACATCATCCCAACACCACCAACAACAACATCAACAGCAACAACAGTACCATTGCTAGCAACACCACGTATAATTCTACACGTGAAACGCAAGCACAACTTTATCAGACCCACGCCATCAATCATAACAGCAAACCGCAACGCGAATAACAAACAAACAGAACGCTAATTATATGGCCATAGACACAAGTAACAACGAAAAAACTGATGAATGATATTTATCAACACACAAACATCACACAAGATGATTACAGCAAATCAACTAACAGCATACCTGCATACCTAAACATCATTAAAACGATACCAAATTACTTCCGAGGGAATATTAATTTTAAAAAATTTAACATGCTTTGCTTCAGACATCTGTGGGTATTCCTAGGAAATCCCGCTCTTTAGTGTTCGTGGCTGATTTGAGCGATTATGGATGCTTGAAGGGACTGTTTGAATTTAGCTGAAAGGAGCTGATTAAGACCTGCTTAGGTATTTTCAACTGGCTAGCAGCTACCGACTGAATTTTC
This sequence comes from Octopus bimaculoides, assembly GCF_001194135.2. Lineage (NCBI taxonomy): Eukaryota > Metazoa > Mollusca > Cephalopoda > Octopoda > Octopodidae > Octopus > Octopus bimaculoides. The sequence continues at coordinate 63,852,552 of NC_068993.1, read as the reverse complement.
TGAATGTGCCAATGAGGATATGAACAAATAGGTCATCCAGTCTATATCTCGATAAAGTATTCTGAAGGCTAGTAGATAAGAACAGCACAAGTTGGTCACAATTTCAAATCGTCAGCTACACAGAGCACAAAATCGTTTATCAGTACGATCGGCCTAAAATGGTTTCATATGCAGGATCCTAGTTACTGGATTCTCAACCGTTTGGTCCTGGTGTGCCAAGCTCACAGAAACCGGATTAGCGAATTAGTTTCGTTAACAATAGATCGCAATTCGCCTGGAAAAGGCAATTAAAGTAGCGTCGTTAAGGTTTCGTAAGAAAGCAGTGATAACAGGGAGAAGATATTAGAGGGACGCCTAGCCAGAAACGTGCAAAAGACACCCGGGAAAGGTATCGCAGTCGACACACTTGACATGATTGCACCTTTACCAATTCTTCAATGAAAAGTCCTCTTTTGTGGAACTATTCATTGTTTTCACTTTTTACACGCTCTTTCATGTAATCCGGCATTGTATCATTCTGTGGCGACCTTCGTGATTTTAAGGAACTCTTTAAAGTTTAATAAGAAAAAACATTATTATAATTTTATTATTGTTGTTATTATCTTCAGGATGGTTGATTGGCAGAATCGTTAAAGCGACCAGTCTAGTGCAGTGTGCTACTTGTTCTAGCCGAGCCTTCTGCGTTCAAACCTGGTCAAGATTCCATTACAGCCTTCAACAGTCGCTCAACTAAAATACCTAAGAGAAAATGGAGAAAATTTAGTCGAACCGTTTTCTTTGGCCTTCTTCTAAATTACTTTTATTTCTATTCTCCACACCGGTCTCCCTTTTATCATATTTTTCTTCTAGTAATTTCTCGTCTTCTTCTTCTTCTTCTTCTTCTTCTTCTTCTTCTTCTTCTTCCTTCCGCCTTCTCCTCCTCCTTCTTCTTTATTTTCATCGTCTACTTTTTCTTCCCCTGTCATCTTTGTTTTCCTCTTCTGTCTTTTCTTCTTTGGGTTTTTCTTTGTACTTTTCTTTCTAATCTCTTTCCCTTTTCCTTCTTTCTCTTCACTCTTTGTTCTTATCCTTCTTATGTCTTTCTCGTCTATGTATTCCTCTTTTTATTCTCTTAATCTTATTTTGTCTTCTGACAACTCTTTCATCTCCTTATTTCTGTTTTTATTCTTTTTCGTCTTAATTTTTCTCTTCTTCATCTCAATTTTCTCATTTTCATTCTCATCATTTTCATTATTTTCATTCAAATTTTCATTCTGTTTCCTTTCTTCTTCCTGAACGATTTGGAGGATGACAAAACCCGCAGCGCAACAGGTGTAAAAACAATGCAATATTAGCATTTAGTTCTGTCTTTGCGTTCAGATCTTGCTGTGGATCGAGGTCGACTTTGTTGCCATTCATCGGCGAAGTGGTTGAAGAATGGTAAGTGATGGAGAAGCAACAAGCACTGAAACGATCGATTAAATCAATTACACTCTCTTCTCTAACCTGTCTTTCTCGCCTTTAAATGTGCGTATGAGTTTGTCTTCAGTCATTTGAAAAATCAATGTGTGCGTGTGTGTGTGCGCGGGCGCTCGCTTATGTGTGTCCAATATTTCAGGTGGATATTAATTTATGCTCAATGCCATCAAAGCGGTGACCGACACTAATATTCCAATATTTCCACGATATGAATTTTGCCTTTCCAGAGTTACCCCCACCCCATCTCTCATAGTCTACACGGAGCCATGGACTGAAACAGACGGCAAAGTATGTGCAATGCACAGAGCAAAGGTCTGTGAAAATATCTCTCTTCCTCTCTCTTTTTTCTCTTCCTCTCTCCCTCTCTCTTTCTCTGTATATACATTTCTATGTATCTTCCTCTTTCTAGCTCTTCCCGTTCACATGTTACGCAATCTCACAGAAACAATGTGCATTTTGAGTATTTCTTTCTATTTAACACAATTGAAAATACGAACTGGAAGGTCACCTGTGGTTTTGTTTTTAATAAAAGAGAATCTCTAAATAGGTTGGGAATGTGCATTGATTTGATTCTGGGGGAGGGATGGAATAGCAAGTCACGGGGGAGAGGAAATGAAAAGTAGGAGGGAGATTCTTGTTATGCGTTTCATGCTTTTCTTACGCTCGTTGGACCAAAAACTTGAAGATATATACGTGCTCCCGCATATACTTATTTATATGATATATATATATATATATATA
>NC_068993.1:63848468-63849609 GCF_001194135.2 Octopus bimaculoides | reverse complement strand
TATATATATATATATGTATGTATGTATGTATGTATGTACACACATATATGTATATGCATGTATACATATGTACATATATATTTATATGCATACATACACACATATTACATACACACTCACTCGCACAAGCATAAACACATCCTATGGGTGTGAATGAGTGTGTGTGTGTGTGTGTGTGTGTGTGTGTGTGCGTAGCGAACATGACGTTAGTTGGCTATGAATGTATAGCAATTCTTTGGCACCACTCAGAATAAAACTGAACAGAAAATTACAGTTGCTGCCTCGACTATTTAATGCACAGTTTGGCAAAATTATCAAGAACATGGAAACCTTACCAAAATAAAATACCAACAATTCATAAAACGCACAAAAACATGTGGAAAAAAGAAGAAATACCACGGTATCGCGAAATTTACAAAGATTTAACGTTATATTATTTATAATCTGGCGTTGAATATTTTAACGGTAATAAAAATGATCCTCTCAAGATTTTGCATGTAAAAGCATGACGCGCAAACAAGCCATCAAAGTAGTTTATTTTGAAAAGGAGATTGTGAAAGGCTCGAAACGTCCGATTAAGGGATTTAGGGAAAGTTAAAGTCCCAAATTAAACATAAAGGATTAATACAAAGTATAAACAGTCCGTAATAAAGATCTCAAAGTTGAACATGATTGGGTTTTTAATGCATACATACATCATACATACATACCAGCATACATACTCACACACGCGCTCACACATATAATAATAATAATGATAATAATAATAATAATAATAATAATAATAATAATAATAATAATAATGAAATTTTTGTGTGTAGTGCCCAGGTGCACTACAATATGTACGTATGTATGCGCATATATATATATATATATGCACACACACACATAATATGTGTACTGTATACATATGTGTGCGCGTGCATGTGTGTGCGTGCGCGCGCGCGAGTGTGGGCGTTCGTGTGATATACATAGTAGTAATAGAGAAACAGGCGAGTGACTACGGTAAGTTAGAAATTCCGTTAGACTTATAAACAAATAGATATATGGAGTGAGACCATACAGAGTGAAGGAGAGAGAGAGAGAAAGATAGATAGTTAGAGAGAGAGAGAGAGAGAGAGAGAGAGAGAGAGAGAGAGAG
>NC_068993.1:63845217-63847698 GCF_001194135.2 Octopus bimaculoides | reverse complement strand
CATTTAGTGCAGGTCAAATGGTATGGCCAAGTGATGCGTATTTCTAAAGAGGCCGAGGTTAGCATATGTTAGGTGCTTTTTCAGATATCTGCTTTTCTATTTATCTATCTATCTATCTAACTATATATCTGTCTGTTTGTCTGTCTGTCTGCCTGTCTGTCTGTTTGCCTGTCTGTCTTTATATTTATCATTATATCTGTTTATTTGTTTATCTATATATCTGTGCATTTAGATGCTAACATCTCTCATTCTCTCCATATGTGTGTATGTTTATGTATATCTATATGTATGTGTATATATATATATATATATATATATATATATATACTAATTACAAATATGTGTCTGTATAAGTATATGCACGTATCTAAATGTGTGTATGTATGTGTGTGTGTGTTTGTAATGTCTGAGTAGGTATGTGTAAAAAGGATGTAATTCTGAAATAAGTCATCTCTTCGATGAAGAAAATCGATAAAATGATAACCAATAGCCAAGAGTCGATATCTTTAAAACCCTTCAAGGCATTGTCCCGGCATGGCTGCAGTCCAATTGCTGAAAAACTAGTAGAGGCTTTAATGGTAAGAACATGATCATTTAACTTCCTTCTTGTCCATCTCACTTATTGTCTTTGTGTGTACAAATATATTTCTCTCTCTTTCCTTCTTTCTCTTTGTCACTCCTTTGCATTAAGTGTGCTGTATGTATATATATGTGTGTATGTATCTGTGTAATCCTGTGTGTATACATATATATATATATATATATATATATATATATATATATATATATATATATATATATATATATATATATATATGTATGTATGTATGTATGTATGTATTCTATTGAAGAACATTTTTACGGACTGTTACTGAGTTTCACGCAACCGATCGTCACGATTGTCAGACTCTCTGACGATCAATTACATGAAACTCAGTTACGGTTTGTCAAATCTTTTTCATCTTCAATATAATATTAATTAATTCTACCTTTCGCAATCGAGTACTATTTTCTTCAACATATTTTTTAGTTATATACTTACATGTGTTACTCCGCGCGCGCGCGCGTACTTGTGTAGATGACATGTTCAGAGGAACGTAGTCACGCTAACTACAATAAAGAACTCAGAATTAGAAGTCTGAGTGTGAAACTGTGAGTAAGACGAAACATATTTTGTTTCTCCCAAAGAATTCACTGGGAATATAACGAGTTGTATAGAGACATATGTACGAAGATGAATATATGTACGTAAAATTGGATGGGATGGAAACTGCAACGAGAGCGGAGATGTACACGTTGTTGAGGTTGTTGTGGGGAAATATGGGGACGTTGATTACATCTACCCCAGTACTTGATTGGTCCTTATTTTATCGATGAACGACAATGACATCCTCAACAGAATTTGAACTCAGAACTTAAAGACAGACTAAACGCCGCTAAGCAGTTCGTCCAATATACTAACGATTCTGGCAGCTCAACATCTTACGGCTTGATAAAATAACGAAATGACTGGCATAAAAATAATTAAAAAATACAAAATAAAACAAATGAACAAGAGTACAAAAGACTAAAAGAATGCTCAAGTGGGCGGAATAAAACAAACATATACGTCACAGATATTCTTCTCCACACCTCTTATTTTACCATTTCTTCTCAGTTATGTATGACCTGGGAATCGAACTCATGTGTAAGGTCGATTTTAGATAAGAAAGAGCCATTCAGGAAAGGTAACTTCAAATCAGAAAATGCAGAGTGACCTTTGATCGAATAATAAAGAATTTTATTTCAAGAAACGGTTTGAACAAGAATTGAATTCTTAAAGCCTCCTATGCCCGAGTTAGTGTCTTCGATGTAAATACCAGCCTCCTTGAATTTCGACCTGGTTCTGGAAGTATTGTCTTTTTGAAATATTCCTTAAACAACAACGCAATTTCTTGAGGACAATTCTTGACGTGACCTTCCCTGTATGAGATTTATGACGTTTTGAATATTCCCACGAGAGCAGAAATAAAGCGAAAAACGTGAATTTGAGATTGCCATTCTTTTGCACTTGTCGTTCGCACGATATGGGGAAAAAATTATTTTCTTGAAAACATTCGTATAATTTCTCAAAATATAATCAAACAAGCTCGGATTTGCAGCTGAAAGATCGAAAATGGGAAACTCTGAGAACTGGGAATTATAAGCGTTTCAGTCATGATGTAGAAATGTAGAAAGGAGTATTCTGAAGTTATGTATCGATTTCAGTAATATATCTTTTCTCAGTGATCAACACACACGCACATGCGTATACGTGTGTGTATGTATGTGTGTAAGTATATGTATGTATGTATGTGTAGTCGCGTATGTATTCGTCTATTTTTGTTGCAAACCCATTTTAATTTTCGGCCTGATTCAGTGCTTTACCATTTAAGTGCCTAATTCACTTGAATTCTGATCTAATAGATAGATAGATAGATAGATAGATAGATAGATAGATAG
>NC_068993.1:63838526-63845207 GCF_001194135.2 Octopus bimaculoides | reverse complement strand
TAGATAGATAGATAGATAGATAGATAGATAGATAGATAGAGTCAAACGCAGATGTTATTCAAATCATTTATAATTCCAACATATGTTTCAAAGAAAGCATTGAGATTATTCCGGAAGAAATAAAAAATATGTAAAACAATGCAATTATTTCGTCAGAGAAAAAAAAAGAGAAACAAAACTCATACCTAAGCCATTTTAACCGAATGTGATTACCGCGTATTTATTATTTTTTAAAAAACTGTTAATAGATTTAACGTCAAAGGTAATTTAGAGGAGGAGAAAGAAAGAAATTAACAGAAAATTATGAGTGGAGAAATACAGTGTGACAGATGAATGGAAATAGAGCTTAAAGCGTGGAAATAGATATATGTAGTGGAAATGAAAAGTGAGACGACAGGTTAAGGTCGAATTTTATAGAAATTAGTTATAGGAACTAAAGGTATGTTTTTAGCAATGTTGACAACGATAAACGCATTCTTTAACGCTCTGGGTCGATTTGTTCGACTAAAGACGGTGCTCCAGCATGGCCGCGGTCAAATATATATATGTGTGTGTATTCATAAATATGTATAGATTGTTTGAAGTTGTGTACAGATTTTATACATTAAGAAAAAGGGGGTAGATAGGTTTATGGCTATATGTAATATTTTCAAAAATCTATGCATATTCGTATGTGCGAAGAAAGGAGTGAAGGTGTGTGCACACTTCTGTTTGGACTCATCTCCACCTTCTTTATGCCTCAATGATTTTTCTAAGTTCACCGCACGGGTGTTATTTAATTGTGGAACAATCATTGGTTATTTATCTTCATTGGTACTTGTTCCTCCATGATATATTCTTATGTATGTGTGTGTGTATGGAGAGAGAGAGAGACAGAGAGAGCGAGAGAGACGCAGTGAGAGCGAGAGAGAGAGACAGAGAGAGCAGGAGAGAGACAGAGAGAGTAGGAGAGAGACAGAGAGAGCAGGAGAGAGACAGAGAGAACAGGAGAGAGACAGAGAGAGCAGGAGAGAGACAGAGAGAGCAGGAGAGAGACAGAGAGAGCGAGAGAGAAGCATAAATATATTGATATACGTGCACGCATGTATATACATACAAATATAACTCTGTGTGTGTGTGTGCATGTGTGTATCTCTGTGAGCATATGTAAGCGTTTATATTTAGAATGTAAAAAAATCCCTCTTAAAATATAGAATTGATACATACCATTTAGTCGTTTCAATATAATCCAATAACTTTAAGACGCTTTTAGATTTTAGCACAATTACAATTTTACAATATTAACCTCGATCGTGTAACTATTTATTCAACCTATATAGATATAGCTACGGTCTAATTCAGTTAATCTCTATCAACTTTTGTCTGTTTATCGTATAAGCTATAATATACAATTTTTCTTACCTATTTTTCTTTTTCTTTTTTTCTATAACATTTTATCAAATCAGACACACTCGAAACGCACACAAAATATTCATAGAACGATTGAACATGATTTTCAACACGAAACTGATGCCGACATGGAACAAAAACAAACAAACAAAGACATGTTCATGAAACTTTTTTGCAGTTTTCAGGAAGGTATATTTCGTTTTTCTAATTTTATTGTCAATTGTGCAACTGAGAATAAATCTTATTTGATAGCAATCAGTTTACTCCCCTCTGTTGTTCAGCTTTACAACACAAACATGCGTACATTCAGTGACACCCACACAAACTCACTCTATGGAACCCATTTGCGCATATACAGTCTCACTCATAGGAACATGCTCCTCTCTTTCTGTATCTCTCTTTCTTCTCCTCTCTCTCTCACGCACACATCCACACAAATTCGTACCAGCACACGTATATATGTACGTACGTACTTATTTATATGTGTGTGTGTGCGTAAGTATATACATACATACACACACACACACACATATATATGCATTTATATACAAATATATATACATGTAGATACACACACACACGCATACACACATATATAAACAATTTAATATTAAACTCAAGAATTACTCAATACATTTTGTAATATTGCATAATAACTATCAAATTTTAAAAGAATTTATCTTCAAGTTTCAGGCTTCTCGCCTTCATCAGACCGTGTTTTACTTCTTGGGTTCTGTTTAATTAAATATAGTCTTTGGCGAGTTACTTTTCGAGTATGTGGAGCTATGTGAGTAATAAACAGATGTCGTTTGGTTATATATTCCCAAACTATAACGGTTAAAACATTTTTCACGAAAATCTAATAAAACGAACACTAGTTTGACCTCATTTTGACCTGTCCTGTCTAACAACTTATTTATAAACAAACATTTTGCATAAAAAAGCCACTTTCTATACAGTGTCGTGATCTGACTTTGGCACACAACCACGCAAGTACACACACATACACACGTGTGTGTGTGTGTGTGTGTGTGTGTGTGTGTGTGTGTGTGTGTGTGTGTGTGTTGAAAACAAGACTTTATTGACATCATCTGGATTTTTCCATATTTTCGTTTGAATTTCTTGGAATTTCTTTGTAATGCTAAAATTCCTCAATCCATTGTAAACATTTCTAGATCTTCATAACACTCTCTTCAGGATGAAGTGACTTATTCTCTGTCGGTTTAGAATATGCAACGACAATGTGGTTGTGGTAGACATTGCGCTGAAGTCGGAATTTTAGTTGATGGATTAATAACTCATCAGTCCTGAACATAAGACATTGAAAATTTAAAAACTTTGCGAATGGATTTCAGAACTTTACTTTCCAAATACACTGTTTGTAACTTGCATGAAAATAGGAAGTAAAAGCCTCGATATAAACGATAAAACTGAAACACGGCTATCAATGGTTTACGTCAAACAGAGATTATTTTCCTCATATATATATAAATATAAGCTACAAAAGAAAACGGCAAAACCAGAAATGTACGACAAAATTCCATATGAAATTGATGAAAAGGAAAATCCACGCAGCAGCTCAGAATATATAAAATCTATGTGTGAAAATTCTATGTTTAAAGATAGCAGTAAATCAGTAAAAAAAAAAATTTATTTAACAATATATACGCAGGTATTGATAATACAGAAACATTTTTCATGTCGAAATAGACACAGGAATATAATAAATAAACGAAATCATATCAACAAAATAAAATATTTTCTACCCTCACTAAAAAAAATAAATTCCTCACGCTTCCCCAACATATCTTTGTACAAATCCAATGCGTAGTGCTCTTCAACCTCGGTTAACTTAGAGCTACAATCAACATAAATGCCAAAAAAGGAAGAAGTCGAAATCAAAGCACTCCAGGAAACCCTAAAGTATAAACGTTATGAACGTAAACGATAGACTTCAAAATTTGCTTTGAGCTGGTTTAACAAAAGAAGAAACTCATGCAACAATTAGCAAACATTCAACACAAAAATTAAACAAATTAGACAGACAAAATACCGCTAAGCATTTCGCCCGGCGTGCTCACGATTCTGCCAGCTCGCCGCCTTAAATACACACTAAACCGAAAAAGAATTTGGTAACTTATCAGCAATACATACAAGGAAGATAATTTAAAATGTCATCTTATGAGTTTGAATAAGGTTTGAAGGAAAACTATTAAATTAAGTAACTTTGCTACCTTACTTCTACAAAGTCTTTTATCAACGGTCCAGGTGCAGAGAAATTAGGAAGATTTAAATATGTCTAAAAAGGTAAACAAAACAACCTAATAATGTACTGCAAAGACACTAAAATGTACACTAATAATGTACTGCAAAGACACTAAAATAAAAGTATAAATAACAAATGCCAAATGCACAAAACTGCCAAAGGAGCTAGTAATACCAAATATGGTCAATAGGTTTTGTAGTATGAGGATGATAAATTTATGAATGTGGTTCTTGTGTACGATACTTTCTCGCGAAAGGATAATGCATTTGCAACAAGTAGGAATTCTCATGCCTCAAGCAACAAAACTAAATTGAAAAGTATTACTGAATCGTATACCAAAAGTCTATTGAATTTCCAATAATAATCGATGATTAATAGTGGAATCAATATTTATACCGTGGCACAACATTAAATCAACCCAGACTACATACCCTAGCAACAGACAAAAACTATCCTTGATTGATGAGGTATAAATCTAACGGGTAGGACTGTAATTCTTGCGGCAATATCTACATCAATCATATTGGCCAAGTTCACTTTTAAGAGGCGACAAAACACACCAATATCATTTCAACAACAAAAATAAGAGACTATGAATATTTAGAAACGTAGGTGATGTATTTAATAATATTACTCTCTCAAACAAAATGCAAGGAACGCATCTGAAACTATGAAATACAAATCTTGTTCAGAATAATAAAAGTAAAACATAAATGTTTTCAACACAGTCCTAAAAGAATGTTTTTTCTCATAACTACGATGAAAAAATATATATTTATATATATATATATATTCAAATATTTATACGTATATTTATATATGTATGGATATGCGCGTGTGTGTGCGTGTGTGCTTATATACCTATACATACATATGTGTTTGTATGTGTGTGTAAGAGAGAGAGAGAGAGAGAGAGAGAGAGAGATGGAGCGTGTGAGTGTGTGTATATGTATATATGTATGTATTTATGTATGTATGTTTCTATTTCAGCCATGTAACTACAGACGTGCTTTAGTTGAACTTTTTCCCTTCTCTCTGCATCTTTTCTCTCTCCTCTTTCTGACGAAGAACCATGCTCGAAACGTTCTGCATCATAAACTGAGCCTAATACATCAACCATGCACGTTCTTTTGACATTGGTTGTTTTTGTTGTTATTTTCGATTTGCCTATGTATATATATAAACACGCACACTCACACACGTGTGTGTGCGTTTATACGCAAATTAAAATAAGATCAAACTAACAAACTATCGACGTGACATTGAGATTCGTGTAAAAATGATATTTTTACACTCATTAGGTAGACGCGTTATGCATTAATTTGAGCAATGCCAAAGATGACTGCTATGCAAGACCCGTTCGCAAGGCCTTTCGAAAAGAAGAAGTGATATCGTTTATAACAAAGACGAAAATGCACTTATTCAGATTTCAAAACGTAGCAACCATGTCTTGTGATGGAGAATTAAAGAGTAATTTCCCTTGGAAGATTATGTAAATCCATTTCATAACAGAATGTAGATAAGGCTAATAATTTTTGGTGGATTGTATAAGTCGATTACGTCGACTCTAGTCTTCAACTAGTACTGATTTAATAGACCCCGAGAGGATAAAAGGTAAAGTCGACCTCGGCGGCATTTGAACTCAGAACGTGCAGTCGGAAGAAATCCCGCTTAGCGAGTTTTCAGTGGCCTTAACGATTCGTATAGCTCGCCGTCTCACACGTCTTAAATATTACTTCATAATCTTTCTAAATTGTAAAGTTGAAATGGCTAATCTAGATAACTAGAAGTCGGAAAGTCATTTTGATATAACGTTACTACGATTGTCCGAGATATTATGTATGTGCAGTTCGAATTCTATGGGTTGCTGTCTGTTTTCTTTTTCTTTTTTTTTTTTTGCCGTTGAAGGAATTCTTTCACCCAATGTACAATGAGCTTTTATTCCTAGCTTACATTCGCATTCGAGCCACTTGTCAGAAGAAACTACTTGTCGCGCGCGTGACGTGTGTATGTACAACATAAACCCGATTGATACAATTAATTCGCCAAATAATATCGAAGAAATGTATCTGAATATAGTAATATACAAATAATGTAGTTATTACTCCACAAACTTAGAAAATATTTCGCTGAAATTGTGTTAATTTTACCATATTTCATAGTAATTCAATAATAAAGGTTAGCGAAATTGTGTTCATTATCAACAGTTTGTTAGAAAGGAAATATTATATTCTTTTGTAGTTCGTCTAAAAATGTTGCAGAAATAATAAACGCTTTCGAATTAATTTCTTTGAGAATACTTTCCAAGTTGACCAGCATCTATTTCTTTTATTCTGCATCTTTGCGTTTATAGTAACGAAGTTCTTTGTTCAAATTCTGCCAAGCTTTCATATTCGTACGAGGTTAGGATCAATATTCATTAATGATTAATGAACTTTTCAAATTTTTAAATAATCATATCAAATGATTTTACGGTAATTTCTTTCATTGTTGTTCCTTTTCATAAACTGTTCGATTGTCCTATTCTTCCTTTTCGCGCTTTTCATTCATATACAGAAGGTGCTGATTGATAGATTCCTCTCAATGGGATGCAATTCACCAATATCTATATCATCTCACATTCAACAATCTTTCGACACTTTAAATGCAGATTATCATGTTTGTTCTGCGATTAAAAAAGAACTATTCTTTCCATAAATAAGCTTGTTTCATCAACGCCAAATATTTATCCGTCACAATAACCTTCACCGTGATTATTTCTTTAAAGAATATATATGTTTCTTTCTGTTACGTTTTTGTCTGCTCTTGTATCCTCACCCGTAATACGCACATCATGGTTTCCTCTCAGAGCATTGACTTTATCGGATGAACTATAACCAGCAGCAAAACTTTGTCCCGTTGTAAAATGGATTCTCATTTCATTTTTAGTTGCATACCCCCCCTCCCCATCTGAAACCGTAACACGTTTCCTTTCAATCCTGTTATTGCAATACGCATATATATATATATATATATATATATATATA
>NC_068993.1:63822998-63838400 GCF_001194135.2 Octopus bimaculoides | reverse complement strand
CCATGATGATAATGATGATGATGATGATAAAGACTGAAGTCCCAGGAGCAGCATTCGATGTTTTCTAATTTCAACCCAACGTTTACATGCTATTATTTATAGCATTATGTATAGTTCGAGATCTACTACTCCCAAAACAGAACACATACACACACACACACACACGTACGTACGTATGTACGTATGTACGTATGTATGTATACACACAAACACTCGCATATCTACACATACAGAAGTGTATATATATATATATATATATTTCTTTATTACCCACGTTGGGGCTAAACATAGAGGGGACAAACAAGGACAGACAAAGCAATTAAGTCGATTGCATCGCCTCCATCCCCCCAGTGCCTAACTGGTACTTATTCAATCGACCCCGAAAGGATGAAAGACAGTTTTTCAGTCGAGTCTAAAATCCTACTCCTTTAAAGAGTCACATGGACTAAGTTATGTTCCGGAAGTTGAGTATCGTTACGTGACTGGCATTGGCTTTGTTTCATTTATATACTTTAATTACTACAATTAACTACGTCCTGAAACCGCTCCCGTGTGGTAATTCCCATTGATTGCAACAGAGGTTTGTAGCCAATGTGGCTTCAAAGAATATTGAAGTTAAGCACCCTCAACCTTAACACAATGGAAGTGGGGCTACAAAAACCAGCAGTATACATCACAAAGGAGAAAATGAAAACAAGGCATTAACAATGGATTAGACGCTATTTGCAAACATTGCGGAAAAGAGTAGCGCCAGAAGGTAAACTGGAATGCCATATGAAGTTTCAGCAAAAGAACATTATAGCACTTAATACAAGTGACGCCCATCGTAGCCACATCTGTACAAAGGGGTGTCAGGATTGAAAAGTTACTAATCACGTGAAAGCGTTCCAACGGGCTAAGCAAGGCAATGAGAGGCAGTTTTATTGGTCGCTACTGCGCTTCACCCAATGTAAATACACCATTGTATAATTCCGTTTTGCGGATTTTTATGGGCATTTCCGGAATACTTTTTAGGGACAAATCTTCACAGATATAGCCTGTCCATGAAAAACCTCTGTGTGTGTGTGTGTGTGTGTGTGTGTGTGTGTGTGTGTGTGTGTGTGTGTGTGTGTGTGTGCACTCATTACAAATGAGGAGTTCATTGTATCTGGAACTCTGATTCGCATAAACAGGAGAGGACATTTTGCTATCTGTTCGTTCAATTAATTGTTGAAACAACTAAGGACGTGAGTTTGCATAATATTATGTAAGTAGTATAAGTTTTTATTATTCGTCATGAAACCGGTTAGAGCCAGACTCACACAAAGATATATAAACGTGTGCGTGTGCGTAAATATATATATATATATATATATATATACACACATACACACAAACATACAATTCATGCGTATACTTATGTGTGGGCGTTTGTGAGTGATACAGAAAAAGAAATACAGACAATGAAAGAGAGGACTGAAGAGTGATAAAGTCTCTCTTTCACTCTCCTTCTCTCTCTCCCTCTTACTTTCTCTCCGTCTCTCTCTCTTTCTCTCTCCCTCTTTCTCTCTCTCTCTCTCTCTCTCTCTCTCTCTCTCTCTCTATCTATCTATCTATCTCTCCCTCTGATAAATTGTTTGGTAACTTATGACTCTTGTTGATTCTTTTTTGTTTTTTTCATTCCTCTTCTGTTTGTTTTAATTCTTTTTCTTTGAGTTGTTTGTGTTTTTCAAAGGTTGTATTTTTATTTTTATTTTTGGTTTAATTTTCTTCGTTTATTTTTTTTCTCTTGCACTTTTTTATTTCTTAAATAAACAAAGAAACAACTCTAAGTCGTTATAATTACTTTATCAAACTAAACGCTCAACTTCCTCTGCTCTGTTATTATTGATGTTGTTGGTACTGCTTAAACCGTAGCTGCCTTAGTTAAACCGATCTATAATTAAAAGCATTACAGTAATCAATATACAGTTTTTGATTTCCAGTTATTTGCGAGTGGATTATCCATTATATATCCTTCTCAGGCGGTAGAGTGAATTTGAGAATGATTTAGCTGCTATTTCTGGCTGATCAAACAATAACTTTGAGGCCTTTTATTGACTGATATAAATATATATCATCGTTATAGGTTGTGGGAAGACGCAATATTTCATACTACCTTAAAATGTGACTGTGTGTACATGTGTATGTGTATCTTCCTTGATGATATTCTGGATTATAATAATTAACCAAATTGATTTAATTGAATCAAATTTGATTGATTTTATACTATAAACGATGAATTGAAACAACTGTAGGTCTTGTCAATGTATTAATAAATTTTTATCAATCTTATCTCCATCTTCTCTCTTGATTTTTGTAAGGATATAAATATGTATGTATGTATGTATGTATGTATGTATGTATGTATGTGCGTGTATATGTATGTATGCGTGTGTGTGCATTTTACATATACAAGATGTATATATGTATATATACATATTTATGCGTACATATAAAGGCGGTAAGCTGGCCGAATCGTTAGCCCGCTGGACGAACTGCTTAGCGGTATTTCGTCTGACACTACGTCTGAGTTCAAATTCCGCCGTTCAAAGTTCATCCTTTCGGTGTCGATAAATTAAGTACCAGTGAAACACTGGTTCGATGTAATCGACTGCCCCCCTCCCCCAAAATATCAGGTTTTTGCCTATAGCAGAAAGGATGTTTATGCGTACATTTATATGAATATATATGGGCGTGTGCGTGTGTGTGTATATATATATATATATGTATATATATATATATGAAAGGGTTAAAGTTTATATATGTATACATAAACTTAAACCCTTGAAGATACATTACAACGTAATGGGTTACATTTAACTTTTGACATGCTCTGTTCTAATTGGACTCCACCTTCAGCAATGATCTTCTTCGTTTTGGTAATTATGTTTTCTTTCATGGACTGATATAACCTATGGTGAAACTTGATACTGTTTACCTACATCTTTTTAGAAATGAATCAAAAGTCATTTCATCTCGTCCATCACAGTTAACAAGTAATCTTTTTTTTTTTCATAATCTTCACTTTCCAATATTTAACAGTTTGTCATATCTTCAAACTAATTTCCCCTCTCTCTCTCTCTCTCTCTCTCTCTCTCTCTCTCTCTCTCTCTCTCTCTCTCTCTCTCTTGCTTTTCCACTCTCTCCTTCTCGGTGTAACTCTCTATATCAGCCTTCTCTCACACTCATCTTTCTCACCTCTTTCTTTCCTTCCCCTCTCTTACCTGTATCTCTCTTCTCTCTCCTTCTTTCGCATTTTTCATCCTTATTTCTTTCTCACTTCTCAATTATTTTCCCCTTCTTTATATTGTGCTTAAACAATCTCTTTAATTCATCTTTAATTTCACACTACATCTTTCCAATCTATTCCGTTTCAAAGAAGCATTCGAATTAAAGCAGCGCTGCAGTAACAATAACTCTCCCGATATACAGTTGCACTCTTTAAACTCCGGTCGCCACTCGAAGCACTTTTATCGGGGATCAATGCACTTTGCAGAATTTTTATTATTCATAAATATTTTCCTGCTTGGCGAAGATGGTGCGTTGGCAGAATCGTTGGAATTCCGGGAAAATGCTTTGTTTTGATTTCAAACTCTGCTACAGCCAGCTTTGCCTTTGATACCCTGAGCACCATATTTATAAAGTAGCGGTCAAATACTGCGGTCGATTGACCCTTGACATCAAATTTACGCCCTTGTGTCTATGTTATAAAGAATTACGTTGTAATTTTTCCTTGCAATATCCTTTCTTATTTGCCCTTGAGTCAAATAAAACAACAAATACTATTTATCATCCCCAATTTGTCTTTCATCATTCTGGGGTTCATAGAATAAAGAGTAAAAGAACCAGGAAAGGTCTTTATGGAAGACCAGAAGTCGCCCATGAATACCAGCCTCCCATGCTACTGATGCTATCCAGGGGAAGGGCAAAAGCCGATACAACTTGGCATCAGCGACTCATTTCTACAGCTGAGTGAACTGGAGCAACGTGAAATAGAGTGTCTTGCTCATGAACACAACACACAGCCCGGTCAGCGAATCCAACACACTACCTTATGGGTGTGACCCCGACACTCTAACCATTGAGTCATGCGTTCATAGAATAATATACCAATAAAGCACGAGGAATAATATAATCGATTGTTCCCTCGCCAAACTTTTATCCCCATCAGGACACAAATTTTAAAAAATTACTAACAGTTTTCTTTGTGACATCATTAGTAATTTCGGAAACCAGGTATGTTTTTGGCTGTCATCTAGAAGTTTTTTTTTCTGTGGGCGTTCGGTTTTTAAAGCTTATGAATAACCTTTTTAAAAGTCATGGCCCTGGAAATTTCTCCGTAGATGGTAAGGGCCATGTAGGTACGAAATAAGGGAGTTTTTGCTGAGCTGTCAAAAAACAGGTGGGACCAGTTAGAATTTTCTTCAAGTCGAGTAGCCTATCCCGCTCAAAAGGTCCCTGAATAGGGCTTGTTTAAAGGTTTTGAACGAAAGACCCACGTTTCCAAAGGTGAATTGTCCAAACCTCAAAACATTCCTCTCAACACACATGGCTATGATGCTCCCCCACTACTTCTGCTCGTGATCAGAGATGCACATATCGTCAGCCACTAAGGGACATGCTCAACTAGTTATGGTCAAACAACTGACAAGCAAATCTGTGATATTGAGCAGAATATTTATTATCATTATTATTATTATTATTATTATTATTATTATTATTATTATTATTATTATTATTATTATTATTATTATTATTATTATTATTATGCAGTTTTGCTTTTATTACTAACTTTCACTCCATTACTGAGCGCAGTTCTGTATACACTGGATGGATGCAACGCTTTGTTTCGCTTTAGCTATATTTACTGTGCTGAAAATGTTCTTCCTAATATATTTGTATGGTTCTTACCAGTGCTATTTTCTGTATGTTATGCATATTTATAAGTCTTGAAATTTTGGTTACGTATTTGTCGGCACGTTTTTACCATTCCTAAAGGAGCCATTACTAGAGAGATTGTTTCTGTTTTCAGGCTCCACATTCAGGTTATCTCTATGTCCAGATCTTTATATTTGGATAATTTCCCATCTTTTTCGGATTATTATCATTTGTTGGAACAGATATGTCGATTAGAAAGGATTTCGCTTTCCTGGCAGTCATTGACAACAATATCTGGTCGATTAATCTTGATGTGCATGTTTGCGTATCTGTGTATATTTGCATATACTTGCTTAACTATCTTCAGAAACATTTTTCCCGTTATATGCTTATATTATATCTTATCCCTTGGTATTTCATAGTGTTGGCATAACTTCCAGTATATGGAAGCCCCGACCGTGTCGTGCTTCTGGATGTATTCTACTTCGGTTAAGACTAAGCAGTCAGAAAGCGCGGTTAATTGTTTCTTCCATATCTCTACATCTTCTGCAGTCTCTGTATTCTTCTTCCTCATCTGGTGTTTTCTGGTGGGGATGGGAGAGGTCTTGGTCCTGTGCTGCAGTAAAGAACCTTCCATTCTTTGCACTGACTCCTGCACTTCTCAGCCAGTGCTGGAAATTTTCGTCTCTTTCCATTCTGTTTAGTTTTGTTTTTTTGTTTTTTTTTTTTCTAATACTGACGACGCAGTGTTTTTCTTGCCATTATTTTATCTTGACATTCTGTAGTTCCAATTTTATTCAGATTTTAGTTGTTTCATCATTTCTGCCTTTGTTTCTTCGTTTTCTTCGTAACTCTCTATTACTGCAGCTTCTCTGTTGTATGTTTACCTTCCTTGTTTATTTATTTATTTATGTTTAATTCTTATTTCGTAGCTATCATTCCCATGATTCTGTTTTAGAAATATTTGTTACTCTACAGTGAATATTTTGTAATAGTGGCCTACAAGTATGACGCCGTGTTTTATTCGTCGGAAAATCAATTTTTGATTTTGTGTGGTATTTTCTAATATAGCCAATATTTTCCTTGCATTCCTGATTAATTATGCTAGTTCATTTAACATCCAATTAAGAGTAATTATAACTCACTTAAAACTGTGTTAATTAGAGTATTCATGCCTTTTACCTCATTTTCTTATATTTTGCTGTGTTTTAATTATTAATCTGGTACATCTAAAATATCATTTCTTCCTAATCTTTTCATTCTTCTGTCCACTTCATAGATTCCTAAAGAATATCTATGCTTGATTCAATTCTGTTATGGCATCTTATTTGACATTCCATCCGTCCAGCCTGTCATTACAGTTTCTTGTTGGATCTCAAGCGTGACCAACAGACATTATGGCTATTATCCAACTATCGCGTTCTTGGTCTACTACTAAGTCTCTTTATCGGTTGGTTCACCTTGAAGAATCCGTATTACAATCTTTTCCTGTTCTATTCTAACCACATGTTCGTAGAACCGGAGCCGTGACCTAGAGCTGCTCGATCTGGAGAGGCTCTCTGATCTCTGGGTTACGCATCCTGTTGATAACGTTGCTCCAGAGTTCTTTCAGTGGAACCCAATTTCGGCCAACATTCATAATTATTGATGAGGATAAGCACGAAAACCGAATTAAAGGTTGCAAGATGTCGTTTTATCTTCTGCAAGAACTACTTTATTCTGTAAGTTTTGTGAGTTCTCCCGGTTATAAATAGTTTCAGATTGCATACCTCCAGATTAATAGGAACTGAGACGAGATTACAAGCAGAGCTCTCGCCAATGAATGTGCTAAGATGAAGTTATCCTTGAAAGATCGAGCCGAGATGCGTGATGGTGAATGCCCACATCGCTTTCCCTCGCAATTTACCTCCTTTTCCTAATCCCTGTCTGACCATCTTAAAAGGTTTGCACCTTCGCTTTCTGTGATATGAGTACGTTCCCTCAATGAAGAGGCCTATATGTTTCCAGCGCCCTCAGGAAGGCAAGCTTGACTTGCCTTGGTTGCTAATGCGCAGTAACGCGTTGAGGTTACGCCACATACAGACGGTGAGCAGGTGTGGCTCATTTGTAAGGCGCACTTTTCTGTAGCTCGACACTTTCACAGACCTATATTGATGGATCAAGAACAGAACAGGATTGGGCACCGGTCATTTGGAATGTCGTCAGACACTCATTTCCCCTCTACTAGTCAGACAACAAGCTCGGTGGAAGTTACACTTTAATAATATAGAAAGGACTGGTAGGGGTTAAGAGCGATGGCGTACTCAAGAAAAGTATTAGGTGTCGATGGGGACTGAACTAGCTTCCTTGTTTGGAAGACTTTGGGATGGAGACTTTTTTGCGTAACTTTCAGAAATCCTTGGCCGGACGGGTTTTAATCAGAGGTTTTGCAAGACCAGATCGCTGGCACGGTGTACGTTATTTATTGTTTCGAGTAGTTGACTACAGGAACTACAGATTAGGGATTATGCACAGTTAACTGAAGCAAAATAAATAAATAAGAATCTTCTTAAAGTAACGTCTTAAAGTCTCATTCTCGACAGGAGAACATTTCAAGGACATGATCGCGAAACTGGCGTGACTCATTACCAACAAATAGTGGATCTCACTAAAGAGAAATTTAGAACACCATCGATTATCTTTAGTTAAGTGGTAGCGATAGAGAGAAGAGGCAAAACTGACCAACTGAGTAGAAGAGATGCATAGAACTGCTAGTGGAATTGGCCTTCACTAATTTTTCGAAGTGAAACACCGACATTTTGAGTTCTTTGTTCAATGGCGTCTGAATCTCGAGGACACAAATGTCATTCTGTAGGTCGGAGAGGGAGAGACAGGTAATGCGACCAAAAGCTACATTTCGATAACTGATGAATCGTATGATTTTCTAGCAGCCCTTTGCCAAGCTGTTACTAGGAGTGGTGAGCTGGAGACAATGGACTTCGATTTCTCCCACGAGAATCTACAACAGCTCTCGACCGCAATTGCAAGCTGCTACAAGAAACCGATTACATCAAACGTAGCGATAGTCGTAGTGAGCCGTAGTGCGACAGGTTTTTTTGCTGAGACTGGTTTGCCCGCTCTACGAGCTTTATTGCAACGTGTCAGGCGTGATCGATATTACGGCTGTCGACTGCAATTAGCAGCATTCTTTATTGTATTGAGAAAAGATTCGGTTATGACAGTAGAAATAAACAATTTCAAACCCATAACTCTGCTGCCCAACACAGAAGTGAAGTTTTGACACCGGTATTCGCCAAGAGATTGAAGTTTGTCGTTGGTAGTGAAGTAGGAAACGTGCAATTTTACGCGATCACCGGTAGGACAATCTCTGTTCCACGTAATACACCGTAAGGTGCGTCGTGAACAGAGCTGGCTGTGGTGTCACGGGGTTCACTTTGAATCAGTTCAAATCTGATAACAGGGACGACTATTGCTACCTCTTGTTTAATTAGCTGCTATTAGTGTGAGTTTCTCCAGTGGCCTCAACCGTGAACATTCTACTTGTGGAATTAACCTATGGTGTTTGGCTTTTCTATCGGGATTTGTAAGGATCGGATTTTTTAATTACTAATATAGACTTGAAGGAAAGGAAGATATGGAAAGAATAATTGACCTCAGTACTCGATTGGTACTTTATTTATCAACTCTTAAAGGATAGATGGCCAAGATGACTATGGCGTGATTTGAACTCAAACCGAACGAACGACTTTTGCAAACTATTGTATCCAACGGACTAATGATTCTGTCGTTTTACCGCCTAAACAATAGCTTTTCTTAAGATAACAAGAAATCAAACTTGTAAAGAAACACGTAATTTTAGCCAGCAAAGGTCTGTGAATATGAATGGTAAGGGGTGTGGGTTTGCACATTAATCCTAGCTGTAGCTGAAGATTAGTAACCAAAAACTAAACAGCAGTTAGGTAGTAGATTAAATATTAAATATTAAAGCACTGACCCAGAAAATTGTTTCGTTGACGAGAGTTTATTTGTAAACAACGTGGAATGGATTGGAATGGAATGCTCTTATCTACTTAGGAAGATTTAAGTCAGAACTGTCTCCACTTGGTGTAATTGGAAAATGCTTGCCATAAGCAATTGAAGAATTATATATCAAATTTTGTCATTTTAATGTGTGCTGCTCCTCCGAATGTGACAGATCTAGGCGGAACATAACAGCAAATCTATATATTTGATCTCTGCAGTTACATTCCTGATTTTGTACCTGACAACTCTATGCGTCCAACAGTTTGAATTATTATTTTTTCTTGTCTTTTTTCTTTTACATATTTATATATATATATATATATTATTTTCTTATCTATTATTTGATTTATATTTTATTTTCTTACTTTGTCAGAAATAACAAAACACTGAAAGTGAACGCGAGAAGTTGTCAAGTTCTGGACTACATTATCTCTGTAGATTACAGAAACAATCATTGTATTAGCAATCATGTTGAATTGACTTTGACTGTTCATTATTTCGATGTCTCTGCGTAATATGCTCTCTCTCTCTCTCTCTCTCTCTCTCTCTCTCTCTCTTTCTCTCTCCTTCTCTCCATATATATATATATTGCTACCTTTAAATAGCTTCTAGCAACATAAGCTCTGCTGTACAATCGCAAACTTTACAAAACTAGACTTAATGTGCTATATCCCGTTCAATTGCCCATCCTCACTCTCGAACCCCACACACACACTTCCACTCTCACTTTCTCTTTTTATCGCTCACTCCTTCTCTCTCTCTCTCTCTCTCCCTCCCTCTCCCTCTCTCTTTACGACCTGTCTCATTCTCCTTCTGTGCTCCACTCCTCCCTGTCTCCTTGCTCAATCTCATGCTTTATCACTTACTCTCACGAATGCTTTTCGGGGTCTTTAAGGCTACTGGGAGGAATGGGACGTGGCCGGGCGGTAGATTTGTCTACAGACCCCAGGATCCGCTTTCTAAATGAGAACACTCCACTAAATTTACTCAAGGGTCTGTTAGTGGTGTTTAATCGAACGACAGATTAAGTGATACAATTGAAGCCAACGAGGAATTCTCTACGCACATATTCCAACTGCAACGCCACTTTGTAAATGTGTATGTTTTTGTGTTTGTGTTCCTGTTTGTGTTATGTGTTAATGCGTTTGATACAACGGCTTCGATCTAAAAGCCAATGTTGTGATAAAAATATAAACTTATCCAGTCGATAAAATATAGATCAATAAAATAAATACAGAGTTCCATGTGCTCTAGCATGGCCGGAATCCAATGACTAAAAGAGCAAAACACTAACACAATGTCCGAATTTATTGACGTGAAGAAATGAAGACTTGTTGCTCTTTGACAATTTCCTTATAAGAAACATTATGAAAGTAAGAGAAATGGTGCGGAATAAATAGTTTCTATATTTAATTCCAGCTTGCTTAGCCATAACTATAATTCTGAGGCATTTCTGTTGAAAATCAAGCAGCTATTGGCAACATGGAATAAAATGCTCGCAGCTTTGAATGAGATAGCAAGATGATGATAAACAGTTCTTAGAAGAACAATTATGAGAATTCTGAGAGAATATTTTGGAAGAAACGTGAATTTAATGCTGCTGTGAATAGGCTTCAATCAGGTAGAAGATATTGAATGGTCAACAAGATTTATCAAAAGATTTTAGATGTGTCTCAAAGTTTCGAGAAGAAACAAGAAACTCCAAAGGAAATGTTCTACAATCATCGGAATGGTGTGTAAAGGACAAACTGTCACAGAAAATGTTTTTCTGGTCTACGTCCTTTCACATTCAGAGTTCAAATCTCGCTTAGATTCAGTTTGCCTTTTATCTTTCCTAAGAAGATATTGTAGTCCTAAGTACATTGTATCTGAAAAATAATAGATGAAATGGTCACAGAAAGAACGCCTCTCCTTATAGTTCTGCTCAAATAAAGCAAACCTGAGACGAAACATCAGCAAGATTATATAATCACGTAACAAAGAGGTGTTAAACAAAGAGAAGTGTGAAGATCTTACAGCAGAGTTGACGAAATGTCTTTATAGAATAACGATGCCAATGTAACTCTGCCTTAGCTTAAACTCTTCATCCCAACATCTCTCACACCTTCCTGGGGTAACTCATTGCTCACAACGCCTCTTATACCAACCATTTCTTTGAAGTCATTAAAGAAAGAATGAAAGAGAAAGAGAGAGAGGGGCGTGGAGAGAAATCGTTCTTATGTTCCTGTCTGGCAAATAAGGTGACGTTAATATATCGATATATGGTCTCGGTGTTCAACAAGAGCGTTTAGAAAGTCATTCGACGTGCTGAAAATATCAACCAGACGTCTTTCTCTTACATCTTACAGTCTCCCATAAAAAAACATATCGCACAATAGAGTTCGTGTGATACTAAAACACAACATGCTCCCGAATCTAACACCTTTCATATTATGAAACGCAATGAATTTATCCATCAAACAATATTTGCACAAAATGGAATGTCGGATATTATTATATGTTGTTGTTGTTGTTGTTATTATAGCTTGGGAAATTCAAGCGTTCAGTATTAAGTGTGCTGGGCATGAAGACAACGCCTATGGTTGATACAAGTATATAAATGTAGGCCTTTCTAGAGTCTATGTATTGTCATCGATTCGTCTCTCTCCGTCATCAATGCGAACAATACAAACAATAGCTAAAGTAATATTACGTGTAGATTGTATTTGAAGAAGATTCCTATAACACTTTTGAGAACAACAACATGTTATAAACCTTATTTATCATACGACACTTTGATCTTACCCAAAAAGCCACCCTGATGTTGCTTCGTTTTTTTTTTCTGACAATATTGTCGACTTTGCTATTAAAGATGGCGGTTTCAAAACTTATTTTTTTAATATTCAGAAATTGAAGGTTGCATTACAAGCAAGTGTATTCTAGATAATAAGTGAATTTAGAAATATATATATATAGATATAGATATAGATATAGGAGTATGTCTGTGTACATATACTGGTGTATTTACATATTATAGATACCTATATATATATATATATATATATATATATATATATATATATACATATATACATATATATATAGGTGTGTGTGTGTGTGTGTGTGTGTGTGTGTATGTGTGTGTGTATGTACGTGCTTGTGCATACACGCGCGAACACACGCATACATATATGTGATCTGTAATATATCTATGTGATTGAGTGTATACATATATTAATATATTTAATATTATACTTACATATATATATATATATGCGTGTATATAAATGTATGTGTGCTTGTGTGTGTGTATGTTTATGTGTGTGTTTGTATTTGTGTCTATAAATTCTATTGCTATATTGTATTTTTTCCTAGTAAATAGCCTGATCGACGTGGAAATATCTTTGAAGAAATTCGGACTAAAACACACCAAGACATTCTTGACACTCAATATGTTCGATTTCACAACATTATCTTCAAACCTTTCACTAAAAGACATTCGAGAAAGAATCGGCATTTTTTTTTTTTTTACCATTTCTTTTATTTGTTTTAATTCTTTTTGGCAATTCTTGTTTCGTTTTAATTTTTTTTTACTGTTTCTATTCTTTTTTCCTCCTCTTTTTCTTCCTTTATTCTGTTTTATATATTATGGTTGTTCAGTTTTGTACTGTAGTGGTTCGAAATGAAAATTATTTCCAAATAAGCACGAAGTGTAATAAGAACTTGAATAGAATATTTCAATGATATAGGATTAATACTTCTATTATTCATGACATTTTAATGTCCCACACCGAATTGTCGGACCAACGAATATATATCTATTTAACTGTCTTTCTATTTATCTATCTGTTCAGCTACATAGCTATATATGTATGTACGGTATACATATATGTATGCTTGTGCGTGTTTGTGTATGTGTATTGCTATATATATATATATATATATATATATATATATGTATATATATATATATATATATACATGCATACATATGCATACACACATACACATACACATATATATTTTTTTCCTATGTCTCTTCGATTTTTTTCCGTGGATATTTTCGTATACATTTTTATGGTTCCTGTTTTGTGTTTTTAGCACGGCAATACAATCACGTGGAGTTCCTGTGAGGCTTTAAGTTAATCTTTTCCCCAATCCCTGTGGTTAATCAAATCAGTACACACATCCGTTTTCAGTAAGTTTCGAGGTGTTGCGATAGATAAATCTTTAGCTCCATTCGATTCTTTCTTTTGCAATTAAACTTTCCTGTGGAGAGTTCAGCTTCAAAAGATTGTATATATTTTCGAATGAGAGAACTTCGATCGCTATAGGTTAAGGTCCTTCAACAGCAGCGGCACTCTTTTCACATTTTGGCAAATCAATAAACTTATTATACAAAATATTTAAATTCCGAAAAGAATAACTCAATTAAAATTTGATGCTTTTATTGGGAAATATTCTTAAAATTTGTTGCTTGCATTAAATACAAGATTGTTGACCTTTTCACCTAAGCTTCATTGCAAAGCATTTTCATGAATATTATACATTATACGCGCAGGCATCACTGTGTGGTAAGAGATTGGCTCTCCAAGCACATGGTTACAGGTTCAGTTCCACTGCGTGGCATCCCAGGAATGTGCCTTATACTGTAGACTAGGGCCGACCAAAGCCTTTGGATTTGTGGGACGGAAACTGAAAGCTGTGTATGCGTGTGTTTATGTGTGAACCTGTGTGTGTGTGTGTGTGTGTGTGTGTGTGTGTGTGTGTGTGTGTGTGTGTGTGTGTGTCTCACCGTCGCTTGACAACAGGTGCTGCTTTGTTTACGTCCTCGTTACTTAGCCGATTAACCATTGAGATTTATCTTGGCCGCAAACAACAACACCACCACACCGATAGGATTCGAACTTCCTACCTTTCGGCTAAATGTCTGGCACTGTATCGACTCTAACATCTATACTCTCGCTTCTCCTTTTAATAATGAAATGTTCATTTTAGTCTGATTTTGACAATTTAATCTGCTCTTTCCATCTTTGTAGATGTATTTCAACGTTATGCTGCAAAGATCGATGGCGAATATTCGCCAAGCTATTTTTTTAATTAATATTTTAATACGTGTTCTGCGACTAAAAACTTGTTTGTCAATATTTTTTGGAATTATCTTCCATCTACATCAGTTGTGAGGAAATACTCCACTTGTCATTAAAAATGATAAGGTGGAGAGGCAAGGTTTCTGTCGGAAATGCTACATATAAAACATAAGAGCCAATATATGTGGTGCTTTACACATATACGGTACAATTGCACACGCATGCACACACACACACGCACATACACGTACGCACGCGCACACACACAACGTTATATGAAAGAGAAAATGTGCGTGTCAGTCTGTATGTTTGTGTGTGTACCTGTAAACATGAGCACATACGTGAGTATAGACACACACACACAACACACGCACTCATACACACACACACAACACACACAAATAAAATCAATATTTTTCTCAATCGCATTAAAGCAAATTATTTATTGCAGCATATATATATATACAGGAAGCACACACAAAAAATATCTATAAAATATAGAAATGAATAAAAGATAATGAATAAAGGATAATGAATAAAGGATAATGATCAATCCAAAAACAACTTCACTGATTCATCAACAATCACAAAAAAAAATACTTATGTGTAATTGTGAGTCACAGTATATATAATTGGGTGTTTAAGTACATATATATGCGTATATGTGTGTGTTATGTGTAGTGTGTGTGTGTGTGTGTGTGTGTGTGTGTGTGTGTGTGTGTGTGTGTGTGTTAAAAATAAAGTATGTAAATCGAACAGGAAACTCGGAGTAGTATTGTGTAATCTGAGTTTCAAAGTGTTCTGCGACGCAATATATATACACTCTCTGTATAATACAGTTCGAGTATCGTTTCTTAGTTATGAAAAATTCTTCATAAGAAATGCTACTATGCACCCTTTTGTTCAGATTATTGGAACCAATGTCTATTTAATGACTTCTGCCAGGCATCGTTGTATGTTCTTTAGTGAGACGCAGTATTCATTTCTGTGAATCCCAGGTGGATGAAAGGCAAATCTATCTCCGGAAAGATTTAAATTCATAGATCTGCTCTTGGAGAATTCCTTTCTCTTTTCCACGATTTTGTCCACAGCTTGACATCTGTGACATCGAAAGCATTGGCATCGGTATGCAAAGAACCGAAAAAAACTACTGCAGCGTATCCCATTCCATTTTCACTAATTTTCCACCTTGCACTGGTACCAAGGAAAAGTAAGGCTAACTTCGATTGGATTTGAACTCATAGCGCAGAGCTGGAACGAATGCCAAAAAGGGTTTCTATCCGGCGTTCTAATGATTCATCCATTTTGCTACTTGACCATGAATGTCAATGTATGCGTCGATGGATTATGACCTCTACTCTTCTCAACCAGATCCCCGGTTTTTCTAAAATGTATCTTGTCCATCATTGTA
>NC_068993.1:63822241-63822988 GCF_001194135.2 Octopus bimaculoides | reverse complement strand
GCTATTCACACTATTCCTAAAAAAAAAAAAAATAAATAAAAATCAGATTCCTTAAAGACCCGACTTTTAGTCAAAACGATACAGCTTAATATTCTGTACCCATTTTCAAATTTGACCAACATCTTTTATTAATAGGTTTTTCCATGATCACATACTAAATCCTACTAGTTTGAGATATTGGTTTCCTATTTATTTCTCCATGGAAACTATAAATGTTAAGTTCTATCAACGAAATCTTGGGAATACGTCAGTTTAGATTTACTGTGTCGAATACAACTGAAATTTTAATATTCTAAAAATTTCATTGTATTCTTATTTCCTTTCAAGACTCTGTTCGCACTACATATATACATATGTACATATATACACGTATATATATATACATGTGTGTATGCGCGCGTATGTGTGTGCTTGCATTTATATACCTCGACATAGAAATGTTGAGTTGTATAAATATTTGTGTATGTGCATGTCTAATGGTGTGTGTCGGCATGTATGCGTTCCTGAGTATAAATATTCCTGTGTTTTGAAGAGCGGGAGCAACATTAAAGGATTTTTTGATTCGAAACCAAAAGGTGAGTGTTGATATTTGTTTTCCCTGTGTATAATACAAAGAAAGAGGGAGGGGGAGAGAGACTCTGGGGTTGCGAAGGTGAGAGGAAGTGCCCAATATATATATAGTAGACTTTATTAGTTATTTACAGTAAGAGATATCGAACTGTTATATATAATTGTGTGACTGGGGGG
>NC_068993.1:63821976-63822217 GCF_001194135.2 Octopus bimaculoides | reverse complement strand
GGGGGGGGGGGGTGTTGCCTCTAAACTCGCAATTTATATCTCGAGAGACAGATGAAAGATAAAGAGGAAACTAGGTGGACGAATGGAAACTATGTGGAGGATTGTGTATGCAGACACACGTACACGGACGGAGGGTGGAAAAGATAATGATTCACTATGGTGTTGATGCTGGTTCATATATATACATATAAAGATATATATATATATATGTGTGTGTGTGTGTGCGTGTGTGTGTGTGTGT
>NC_068993.1:63821458-63821966 GCF_001194135.2 Octopus bimaculoides | reverse complement strand
GTGTGAGTGTGTGTGTGTGTGTGTGTGTGTGTGTGTGTGTGTGTGCATAGTGTGCATAGTGTGCATAGTGTGGATAGTGTGCGGTTGTATAGATTTCCAAGTGTAGATTTGAATGCGAGAGCGAGAGACAGTATTTTATTTGCCTTGCCAACTAGCAGTGCTGTCACCATTAGCAATTGTATCGAAACGGTCTGGGAGACAAATTGAACCTGTTCTTTCATATCTCTCTCAATAAACACAGTAACTCTATCTCAATTACCACCAGGGGTGATATTATCATTCATTTGTATTATTTCACTAATCGCTTACATTAAAGACACACACACAATCATACACACACATTTTCAGACAAAACTTACCGCATGAGTGTATATTTATATAAGCTTATAAATTTTATGTATGCATGTGTATGTTTGTATGCATACATACATATATGCTTACATATATATGTGTGTGTGTGTATGTGTCTATACATATATATATATATATATATATATATATATATATA
>NC_068993.1:63813612-63820247 GCF_001194135.2 Octopus bimaculoides | reverse complement strand
ATCACCTTTCTCAAATACAGCTTAAAGAGGAAGCTTAAGACAGAAATGAAGGTTGCTACCCACGAGGAAAATTTCGTGTGAACACGGTGAGAGTTGGTTGTGTGTATTGGGAGAAGAAGACACTTGTGCTTCCGTCAGCATAATCCAGGATTTCATAAGAAGAATCCTAAATCACACTCCACTTTTCTTTTCCATTTTGTGGAATCCTTCTTTTTGTAATTTTCGTTGTTCTTTACTGTTGTTGCTGTTAATTTGTTTTTATCGTTCGCTTTTCTTCATGTCCCTAACATCTTGGCCAACCAAAGAAATTCCTGATGGTGAGCTGACAGAATCGTTAGCACGTCGGTCAAAAATGCTTAACGTCATTTCTTCCGACTAATTACGTTCTGAGATAGAATTCCACCGAGGTCGACTTTACCTCTCCTACTTTCAGTGTTGATAAAATAAGTGCCAGTAGAGCTCTGGTATAAGCGACTAACCCCTCCCCCCAACATTGCTGACCTTGTACCAAAATTTGAAACAATTGTTGGTGTTGATGATACTGTCGTTCAGTAGATTTCTTCTTTTTTTTTCCTTGCATTCTTTCACTGCCCCACCGAGGACAACCCTGTGATTCTTGTTTCTCGTCCTTGCTTTCTATAGTTTTGAAATTTTCTGTTCTGTTGACAATACACCATGCAATCTATGATCGTTTTTCAATTTCTTACAGAATACATGATGTTGCGAGTCAAATATTGATTAGGAAGCATTTCTCTTCCTGATGCCATTCATAACAATAAACGGCCGAGTACTTCTCGTTACTTCGTTTGGATTTACCGAAAATGGTCGCTTTGCCATTGTTTGAAACCCTTTCTGTTATATACAGGAATTATTTCTTTTCTCTCGGTATTTCAGAATGATTGCATAACTTCCAGGGTATGAAAGATGCATCTCTGTTAAGCTGTAAACATGTTCTTTTCAGCTAAGACTTGGCAACGAGAGACAATTTCTTTAATTGCTTCTGCCGAATCCCAACACAAAATATTCTGTAATTAATTAATGTATTCTATTTAATTACATGCTTTGCTGGTTTCTTGATGCAATGTATTCATCCTATTCTATCAAGAATGCTTCTGTCTCAGTCTGGGGACTTGTGCTTCTTAACCAATATGGCAATTTTCTTTCTCTTTTCTTTCTCTGCCCATTTTATCCCGATGTTGGCCATAGAAGAGTTTTCATTGCCATTACTTTAGTTCTACATCTATAACCTCACTTTTGGCTTAGTTTTTTATGATTTCTGGTTTTCATTCTCCATTATTCTTTTGAAAATATTTTGCTATTCCCCACCAAAAAATAATAATAATAATAATAATAATCAGTTATTAATAAGAAGAGCTGAAATTAATGCATGCAAGATTTCACAGCTTTAGCATCACTCCTTCATAGTCGGCCTATGAACATTTTAGCTCAGTCATTCTTGATTTAAGTGGATGGAAGGAGATGGTTTGACTGATATTTCTAGCAATCAAATGACCAGGTAAGACTGCCTTTTTATTTGTTTGTTGTATTGTTGATGTCTTTACTTTCTCAGTTGTGGATTTACTAATAGTTCTGTCAGTGAAAATCTGTTGTTCCTTCGAATTTTTTTGTCTTTTTTTTTATGATCTCTTCTCCAGACATTTCAAAGAGCAGTTCTCTGACATTCCAGGTCTGGCATTATTGTTTCTCCAAACTCTAAACTTGTAAGATCTATAATGCTGTTGTTGTTGCTGTTGTTGTTGTTGTCGTCGTTGTTGTTGTTGTTGTTGTTGTTATTATTATTATTATTATTATTATTATTATTATTATTATTGCTCTTTTCAACTGAATGTCACGAAATGTTACAGCACTGTAAATCTAAATTATTGTTGTTTTTACTACTTACTTGGGAAGAGGTACGCGAGGGGAATGAGAAGAAGAAGAAGAAGAAGAAGAAGAAGAAGAAGAAATCGATTACGTCATCAATGATGATAGTAAATTATGATGGGGAAGTGATGAATAAAAGATAAAGGAAAATTAATGCAAGAAAGAAAAGAAACTTCGACAACAACAACAGGAAGAAGAACAACAACAGCGACACTGAAATATCTCTTTTCCTAAGAACATAATGCTAAGTTTTATGTCACAAGACTATCATATCTTTCCAGCGACATCGCCAAATAACCATCTTGTCATTCTGCTTTACGCGTCAGCAGTGAATCTCCTGTGTGGTTATTCGACGTGCTAAACATAACAGCCAAATCTCCCAAACTTCTTATAAACAAATGCACACATTGCATAATGTGATCTGAGGAACCCTGCAAATAAAAAAGGCTCGTTGGAATATTGTATACCATTAGGTTCCACTAGGGATGTCCTTGGTCTAAACTATTCTAGAATTTTGATAATAATATTAATTCTTTCTACAAGAGACACGAGGCCAGGAAGTTTGTAGGGAGGGGTGGGTACTTATTTCATCGACCCCGAAAGGATAAAAGGCAAAGCGGAACTCGGCAGAATTTGAACTCAGAACGTAAAGACGGACGAAATGCTTTCTAAACATTTCGTCCGACCTGATTCTGCCAGAATCTGTCTCCCTCTCTCCCTCCCTTCCTTTCTCTCTCACACACATGCACTCACGCGCACGAAACTATGGACAGAATGCTTTGTCCTATTTATTATGTGACTTTCCATTTGGAGATCGAATCTCGCTCAAGTTGACTTTATATTTCAATTACCCGAAAAGGAGAACGGTCCAATGATACAAGTTACCAGTCTTTGAACGATTTCATTCATTGAACTATTTGTGTTTGAACTGGTACCCAAGCAAGACAGGAATCATTAAAGAATTCCTGTACGTGACCGTTCTTAATGTGCTACTACCATATACTCTTTCCCTCGCAGCTGGTATCCACCCGATGTACCGCTTTTACATTCACCAATTTCTACATCATCTGTTTGTAATATATACCATTATATACACACATATATACATATATACAAAAATACATACATACATACGTTCATCCATACATGCATACATGCATACACACATTCTTCCATTCATCTATAAATGCATATATATATATATATATATATATATATATTAGAAGGTTTGGAGGTGATGTACAGGAATTATATATTGGAAAAAATAATAAGGTCCTCAGATATTTGGATGGGTGTACATTTACAGATTTTATTAATATGTCACATGTTTTATAAATATTAGCGCTTGCACCTATTCTTGTGGGTTCTTCAAAATATGATTCATATTTCCAATATATATATATATATATATCCCTACATTCATCCATACATACATATGTAAGCGCAATCTGACTGGATGGTAAACTCATATTGCATCGATTTGATTGAAACTGTACAGAAACCTGTCCAACAGATTGTCTCTGTATGGCTGAGAAATACATTAAGAATGCATGTCCGTGTAATACCCAGCAACCACCACATTATTTCAGGGGTAGGTAATTCAGTTGATCGCACAACTGAATCCTCGTCGTCAGACGACGGTAACTCGCATGTATGTGTACGTACGGGTGATGGATATTGTACTGTTTAAACAGCATGTCTCAAGACTAATCGACAGAACTTAGAATAGAATGCCTTCAGATATTTCTTCTTGTTCTCTGTCATCAAATTCTATCGAGGTTACGTTTTCCTTAATTCCCTTCAGGGTCGATAAATAAAGTACCAATCAAGTACTAGAATCAAAACTACTCTCTTGGAATTAGCTAAGTGAAGTAGACAACAAAAAGGGAGCATGGATATTGCTCCTCCAGCATTTCTTTCAATATCACTTTGTTAAATCATGGCTAAAACCAATCTGAGGAAGATAACTTCTTTCTTCCCCACAAAAAATAATTTTTTCATTTCACTTTTTAGTGCCATCAAACCAATCTAGAGACAGTGTACTTTCAGCATAAAAGAGACGATGCATTTCTGGCCAATATGTCTGAAAGGTCATCAAAATTTTCACGTGGTAATGGCGGCACGAAACCGACGGTAACATTCTGACCAGTTAGATGTTATAATTAGTAACATATTGCATGAGTAAGTGTGTGAATGGAAGCGGAGGGAGTGAAGCAATACGGATTAACTTATCGTTAGGATTACCATTTCACAGTCTCGGTGTTCAGCTCTTCTCAATCTACAGCATGGAATCAAAGTGCATTTTCACTTTTCGAATCCCAGATGGGGATGAGATGTTTAAAAGAACCTGAAGACCGAAAACGAGAAACCGGTTTTAACCGACACACCAAGTTAACTTGTATTGTTTCACAAATATAGATTACTTTACATCTCTCTCTCTTTTCTTTTCCTTCTCTGTCGCTCTCTTTTCCTTTCTCTCTCTCTCTCTCTCTCTCTCTTTCCCTTTCTTTCTCTCCCCCTCTCTCTCTCTCTCTCTCTCTTTCCCTTTCTTTCTCTCCCCCCCTCTCTCTCTCTCTCTCTCTTCTAACAACCGACGAATTCCTGCTGATAGCTTTTCTATGCATGATGCAATAAGTGTGCATTGTGCGCGCACGTGTATGCGTGTGTGTGTGTGAGAAGGAAAAGCATAGGTGATTTCTTATGTATGGAGGTTTAGTTATTTTCACATGTGGTTCCATGGGGATTGTGGTACAAGATAGGGGCAACGAATATGAGTCCGTTCCGCTTCCAGTGCGGCTGGCGAAAGTATGCTTGCCACCACACACACACACACACACACACACACACACACAACAGTCAATCATAAACATGCAACCACACACATCTACATATGCACATCTACTCATGCACATATACATACATACATACATGCACACTTGCATATACATCCACACGAACGTATACATACATAGAGAACTCACAAACACATACACAGATACATAGATACAGACTCACACACGCATGCACACACACACACAACACACAACAGACGCATAGATGCACGTCGACAGATTGAGAGCCACAGGCAAGCAGAGAGTCGCGCACACACCGACACACAGCAGCAGCAGAGGCAGAGATAAAACTCCGTTCGACAACTGCTTTTATCGGAGAACCAACTGTTCTTATCGTCATTTTTGTTCTGATTAATTTTATTTTTGCAGTCAGTCGATATTCATTCCCCATCACACACACACACACACACACACACACACACACACTCACACACACACACACACACACACACACTCACACACACATGCACGCAAATTCGCGCGCGAAAGATTCCTTCATACAAAAGAGAGCAAGACAAAAATTGGTTTTATCGCAGGGGTCAACTGTTATCATTAACATCTCTCGTTTTCTTTCTTTCTTTTTCTTAATCTACAATTTTCCCAAAAGTAATTTCTTCTTTCTCAAGTCTTTTTCTTCTCCATTTTTTTCTCTTTCTTTTTCCTCCATTTTCACTTCTCTCTTATTCTTATCTTCTTCCACATTTTCTCTTTCTGCTTCTTCTGGTCTTTCTTTTATCACATGTCTCTCCTTTTTTTCTCTAGTTTGTTTCTCCGTCTTCTTCTTCTTATCATTCGTCTTTCTTTCTTTCTTTCTTTCTCGCCATTTCTTTCTTTTTTTCGTTTGTTGTATTTTGTTTAAAATTGTTTCCTTCTTTTTATCTTACACTAAGTTTATCTTAAACTTTTTGCTCTTCTTTTTCTTTCCTTTCCTTCATTCTTTCTTTCCGTCTTTGTTTTTCTTTCGCAATAATTTTACCTCCCACCCTCCCCCTTTTTTTACCATTCCATTTTCGTAGACTTTCTTTGTTTTTTATTCCATTCTTATCCTTTTCTTTGATCTTTGATCTTTGCTTCTTTTTTTTTTCCTTTTTCTTACTGTTGTCTCTTTACTCTTTCACCATTATCTTTCTTCTTATTTCATTCCTTCTTTCCCCTGTGTTTTATCACTTTCACCATTTCTTCTTCTTCTTCTTCTTCTTCTTCTTCTTCTTCTTCTTCTTCTTCTTCTTCTTCTTCTTCTTCTTCTTCTTCTTCTTCTCCTCCTTCTTCTTCTTCTTCTTCTTCTTCTTCTTCTTCTTCTTCTTCTTCCTCAACTACTACTACTACTACTACTACTACTACTACTACTAATAATAATAATAATAATAATAATAATAATAATAATGATAATAATAATGCAAACTTCTTCGTCTTCTTCCAATGAAGCTTCTCCATCGTTCGACTTCTTTTCACACCTTCTTACCTTGTAAACTTCAGCTTTCCGGCTGAGTTGTGCCATCTTGTTTGTGTTTCAATGGCTTATCAGCGAATGGGTGAGAGTGCGTCACTGATGATGTGGAACCGACCTTCGTACCTACCTGTCTCCCCACCTGCCTCCATACATATCTATCTACCTACATACGTATTTATCTAGATTCATACAAGCATGCATGTATACATACATGTACGCATATGTACGTGTGTGTATAGATAGATAGATAGATAGATAGATAGATAGATAGATAGATAGGTAGGTAGGTAGGTAGGTAGATAGACACAACCATGCACACACACGTGTGCATGATCATTTCGTAGTACATATATATTTGTGTATGTGTCCGTGTATATGTATATATATATGCATGTATATATATATATATATATATATATATATACATATGTATGTATATATATATATAT
>NC_068993.1:63800202-63813597 GCF_001194135.2 Octopus bimaculoides | reverse complement strand
ATATATATGTATGTATTTATGTATGTATGTATGTATGTGTATGTATGCATAGATATATACGTACACGCACATACACACACATGTACACACATATATGTATGCGTGTGTGTGTTTTTTTTTTCTTTCTCATCAATTCCGTCCATCCATCGTTGCTTTTATGAAAGCTGTTTTAAGTTTCATTTGCTTATTTGTTGCTGTTTTTCTTTATTCATGATTTCTGTTCTTATTCTTACCTTTTGTGCCTCAATAGACTTTTCATTATCATTCATAAATGCACCTTTAATCAGCCGTGTAGTTCTGTAGTAATGGGGTGTCATGGAAAGAACGGCCAGAGAACGTATTTCAGTTTCTATATGGATTTCTTGGCCCGTTTATTGCTCTGCTCTGTTCACTAATGTAGGTATTGGTGCAGTGAAGAGTAACACTTGTTCAATAATCGTGTTAAGTGTTTCTTGTAACTGTTAAAGGAATGTTCAGTTGTTTTTATTTTGTGTTACGCTTTTTTATGCAGTCTTTTTCTTACTTGAAACACAAGGCCAACATTTGTAAGAAAGGACAATATCACTTGTTATATTATATATTCTATGTGTCGGACAAACGAGATCAGTTTCTACGCTGCCACTCGACCTGCCGGAAATGACAGCCAAAATCTCCTTGAAATCGCGCTGTACTGTCTTGATAGAAGGTGGAAAGTCTTGCAGCCTTCATTCTGGATCTTTACGTTCTGAGTTCAAATCTCTCCGAGATCAATTTTGATTATTTTTTTTTTTGTTTTTTTTTTTATTATTTCAGATGTCGGAAAGCGCCAGTCAAATACCAGGTTCGATTCTTTTTTCTTTTTTTTTTTCCTCTTATTTTCTAAGAATTCTTTTTAAATAGCAATATGGTGTCTTGTAAAAATAAAAATACAACTAATGGAAGTCAAAAAGAAACCGTTTTCTATTTTTCTGCCAAAATTCCATACCAGACTCAGAGTTACTGTCAGGAAAGGTACCCGAAGTGGTTCGTTAGCTTAATGGTACAAGGTAGGAAGTAACATTGGAAAGGTCACGGCTGGAACGCCTTTGATCATATGTTTTCTTACTGAGGACCTGGGTCTAAGCAATATCAGCCACGATATGTGATAAACGAATTAACGAAGTGCTAGAAATAGCAGCCGAATTGGCTTCTAACTCAACAGTCTGAGCCATCCCAGATCTCAACTGCACCTCTTGGCCGCTGTATCGAGAATTTCTATTGATATTTGTTGACATCTTTCTTGGAGATATTGTGTAGTATATGCATCACCTCTACCAATTCTATCTGGAATGGTTTAATGTGGGCACAACTATCGCTGTTTGCTTAACAAGTTTGCTTCATGACCACGTGATTTTTGAGATCCATTTCCTCTGCGTGGCTGTAGTTTGAGGC
Source organism: Octopus bimaculoides (assembly GCF_001194135.2). Classification (NCBI taxonomy): domain Eukaryota; kingdom Metazoa; phylum Mollusca; class Cephalopoda; order Octopoda; family Octopodidae; genus Octopus; species Octopus bimaculoides. Next base: position 63,812,187 of record NC_068993.1, on the reverse strand, counting down.
ATGTCTCCTTTTATAGTTTTAATGTTGACCAAATAAGAATTTCGTAACCAGAAACTCTGTTAATTTCGGTGGACGATGAAAGCACAGGATCACGTCTTTTGTGGTAGACATAAACGCCTACGTTGGCCCTTTCGTTCCTTTAGTACAGTCCACTCAATGGTAAACAACCGGGTTAGACATCCGGTTAAGGGATAAACTTCTTCCCGTCCTTCCACAACTTCAGCGGTCTTAGAAAGTCTCATCGACGCCATATTTCCTCCTCAGTCTAAACCATAAAAGAACGAAATTTGAGAAACAGTTACTTTTGCGATTTAGAGGTGGAGCAGCTACAACCGGTTTTTTGTTCTCTCTCTCCCTCTCTCTCTCTCTCTCTCTCTCTCTGAAGGAAGGAAGGAAGGCCGGCACGCCAAGACCGGAAACCTATCTTAAATGTTTACAACAGAATCGACTCTCCTAAAGGGACCCAAGTGCCTGGTGGTGTTCAACCAGGCAACGCTTGATGTCCTTCAACAAGTAATGTGTCCGTCTAAAACATTTCCTGACCAGGATTTGGTCCAACTGTGGCCAGAGTCGAAGACATTCGCTCAACGCGCTGCAATATTTACTGTTGTTGTTGTTGTTGTTGTTGTTGTTGTTTCTGCACTTATTGTTGCTATGGTTACAGTCACTGTTGCCGTTCCTGTTTTACTTCGTAGCTGTTCCCGTTCATTTAGGTTGTCGTCGTTGCTGCTGTTGCTTTCGTTATCGCTGCTGCTGCTGCTGCTGTTGCTGCTGAGGTGTTGTTGTTGCTGCTGCTGCTGCCGTTGTTGTTTTCCTTTTGTTGTTGCTGTTGCTGCTGTTGTTTTTGTTGTTGCCGCTGTTTTCGTTTTTCTTTTGTTGTTGTTGTTGCTGCTGCTGTTATTGCTGTTGCTGTTGTTGATGATGATGATTATGATGATTTTATTTTGACAATGTGATGAAGTATTAAAAAAATGTCAGATTATTTACTGCTTTTCAGCTTTTTCACTTTTTTCTCTTAACATGTCTTCGTACTTCTTGTCTTCTACACTTCGTTCTCTCACTTTCTCTCTCTTTTTCTCTCTCTTTTATCTCCTCTCTCATTCTCTCTCTCTCTCTCTCTCTCTCACACACACACACACACTCGCACACATACACTCGCACACACGCACACACATACACAATCACTCGCACATACGCTGACGCAAATCCAGGCAAACACCAAACCACGATGCCACGCAGTCAGCTGAATGACTTTCCGCCTGCGGGAAAGGGATATCAGCCACCTCAGCTTCAAATCTGTGGAAAACAGGAAAAGGCAAACAGATCACGTGGTCCTAAAGAAGCATCTTTATCGATACAAATGTAAACTCATGTGGGCCACACATGTCTTCTACTCTAGCCTTGGGCCGACCAGTGCCTGCATGAGTGGGTTTGGTGGAGGGAAACTGAAAGAAGCCTCATTTATATATATCCGTGTGTGTGCGTATGTATGTATGGGTGTGTGCGTATGTATGTATGGTTGTGCCTGTGTGTGTGTGTGCGCGCGCTTATTTGTTTTCGTGGTTGTGTTTGTCTCCCACTACCGTTTGACAATCGGTACTTGTTTGTTTACGTCCCCGTTAAATAGAGGTTCGGTAAACAAAGCTGATAGAATAAGTACCGCACTGTTGAAAAAATAAATACTGGGGTCGATTCGTTCGCCTAAAATGCTTCTGAAGGCGGTGCCCCAGTATGACCGCAGTCCGGTGACTGAGATAAGGAACAGACAAGGACTAAACATTTCTTCATTGAAGTCTTTCAACGATCTTCGTCCTCGGCGTCCGTGAATCTCTCCTAAACGTGGCCCTCTTTACGCCATTATTCAAACCATTTCCTCTCTGGCTTTAAAAATGGTCACACTGGATTTCAATCAGTCGCTGTTACCGATTCGTCAGTGGCGTTTCGTTGTCGGCGTGAGGTTTAGGATCTCGGAGTCTGTAGGTCTGTGAGGCTGAGGGTGACAATGATGAAACCTCGTTTCCCTGCCTGACCCTCTTTTCTGACACGCTTTGCTGTAACGGGAACCCTGGAGAGTATTCTGCTACTTTTAGCCGATGTAAAGACATACGAAGACATCAAAGACATGAAAATATGTGGCATTAACCAGGTAAGTACTAATCTTCAACCCCCCTATCCCTCCTCTCTCTCTCACTGTTTCACACTCTTTCTTTCTTTCTCGTCGTGTTGTTTACTATTTTTGCCTATTTCTAAATGATGTTGTGAACATTTTGTAGCAAACCTGAGTTCTTTCAAATCCACGTCGTCCGATATTTTTACTTTCAACTTTCTAACAACTTTATTAATATCGATCCGTCGGGATCGATTTCTTCAAATTAACAGAAACAAAAATTATTTGCTGATTAAAGCACACGCCCCTCTATTTTCCATTTATTCTATTCACACGAGATAGTGGACTTCATCATTATGAAATATTGAAGCCAATTCTATCGCATATCGATTCTATAACCATTTTTAAAACCCCTTTCTGTTCACCTCTTTATATTTCTCTAATCTTTTCTCGACAGCATTTTTTTCTTTTTCTTTTACTTCCTGTAGTTGTACTGCATTGTTTTCTCCTTATCGGTTCTTCACTTGTTTCGCATCTCTCTGATTCTCCTACTCACACTCACAGCATAAGTGTATTGGTCGTAACTACTTTCAGAAATTTTCTGCGAATTCTACTATTTTACAATCTTTTCAAAAGTTTTCTTGTCTTACAAAGTAACAAAACCAGGATTATCAAATTTTGAAGATTAAAATTCTATCTCGTTTAAGTAGAAAGCAAGTATTTTTGAGGAGAGGGGCTAATCGATTACAACAACGCCTGTACTTGATCAATACTTTATATTATCGTCTCTCCGAAAATTCGAAAGCAAAGTTTATCTCGCTGGAATTTGAACTCAAACCGTAAAGTGCCAAAAGAAATACAGCAAAGCATTTACCCAACCGGCTAACGATTCTACCAGCTCACAATCCAAATAATGGTTTCAAATTTTGGCATATGGCCAGCAATTTCAGGGTAAGGAAGTTTAGTTGATTACATCGACCTCAGTGCGTAACTGGGACTTATTTTATCGACTCCGAGAGGATGAAAGGTAAAGCTGACCTCGGTGGAATTTGAACTCAGAACGTAAAGATAAACGAAATGTTACTAAGCATTTTGCATGACATGCTAACGATTCTGCCAGCTCGTCGCCTTTCGGCATCTAAATGATAATAATTGTTTCTGGTTTAGGCACAAAGAAAACAGTTTTTGAGGGGAGGGAATGAATTGATATCATCAACGTCAGTACTTGACTGACACTTTACTTATCGACCACAAAAGGGTGAAGCGAATAACTGACGTGGAAGTTCATTTGAACACAGAATAAAATGCTAGGATAAATTTTGCAAGGCATTTTTATTGGCGCTGTAGCGATTCTCCCACACCTCCGCCTCGCTTCATTCGCAAAATATGCATTTTTTTTTAAAGACAGTAAAAAATCTGAAAATTGGCTATAATAATATCATTTTCCAGTCTTATTGCTTGTTGTGGAGAAAAAATTGGAGGCAAAAGTTACAGAGGTTTAAAAATCGAAAAAAAAAAACTGTATTTTTAGCCAATAGCGAGACAGAAATTTTCTGCGTTTAGCGGAGCGGTGTCAGCTTTAAGGTTGTACCCTGTGAAGTTTATAGTTTAGCGTCTGCGAAATTACCTGTTCATTGTAGGTTTCTAAATAAACAGAAATACCTAATAAAATCAGCATGTATCATCTTACTGTTTATTTTGTCTCTTCATATGAAGCTAAGAGTTTAAGAAATACTCCTAATTTAAATGTTTATGAATAGAATTAACCTAGTAAAATCATAAATCCAGCTGAGTCAATGAGTCCCTGAAACTTGGCAATACTGAGTCGTGGAGTCACCGATGCTTTGCCAGTACTGTGCTTGAAGTGTAGGTGTGCGGTTGTGTACCAAGTTCACATATTCCGTTCACCTTCATAATGCCAAGAAACTGTATGAATATGACAAACAACTTTTGCTATATATGAAAAATATGTAAAATATTAAGACAATCGACGAAGAATATCTATAATAAAATTCTAATTGATAAGTATAAATTTTTTATTAAAACAAAACATAAAACGAAACACGCGGGTGAAGTAAATCTCGTGGTGTGAAGAATCAACACAAGATGCGGATGAAGTGAACACAACACAACGTGTGGTTGTCATGGTAACAAGCTGTTAATGCCTCACTGTCTGTTGATTGGCTAGAATTACCCAAAATTCCCTATTTTAATTCCAAATAACATCAGATTCTTTAATTTACGAGATAAAGTAATTGGCTGATCATAATCAAAATTCAGAGTTGCATCGATACACCAAAATTGAAAACAATCTGAGCAAAATTAAAGGAGGCACAATTTGAGACTGAAAAAGTCTCGATCCCATCCTTTCTACCAATATCAGCGATCAAATAAATATTTTCTTATATTTCTAATAATATTAATTTCTAGCATAAGGAGTGAACGGGCAGAATCGTCGTGAACTGGCAGTTAGTGCACCGGATAACATTCTTTCAGTTCTTTACGTTCTGAGTTCAAATTCCGCCGAAGTTGACTCTGTCTTTTATCCTTTCGGAGTCGATACCAGTTGAGTACTAGAGTCGATGCAACCCACTGACTCCTACCCCCAAAATTGCAGGCCTTGTGCCAAAATATGAAGTCAATATTAACTTTTAACATAGCTTTGATTTAAAACTCCAATGTTATCCCCCATTGAAGTATTGCAAACACAGACACAGCAATGTAAGACAACCCCGAAGACAAAACCCCCACATACAGACCTATGGTGATGGCTTCACTGTTAAGCGCCTAAAACCTTATCTAAAACATTGGGTCACCAGCTGATTAGCCAACATTTCTAATACGTAATTAGGGAATGGAAATAGTCCATCAGAAGCATTCCCAAGATTTGGTTACTTCTTAAATTCTCGACTCCAAACGATAAAAGGCAAAGCTGGCGTCCCTCACATTCGAAATCAGAACATTAAAAGCTGTAAAGTTGATGTCGCAAAGCAATTTGTCCGACGGCCAAGAGACTCTTTGAATTCACCGCTTCCTACCAATTCTTGTATGTTTTCTATATTGCTACACAACATAGGCACGAAACCCAAAATTCAGGTAGGACAGCGTTTAATCGATTAAATCGTGTCTCGTGCAATGCCTGAGACCTTGTTTCCTTGAATCCAGAACAATGAAAGGCAAAGTGAACTTCAGCAAGATTTGAACTCGGAATGTCAACAACCAGAACGAAGTATTCCCCCCGATGCTCTACCGATTGTGCCAGTCCTCTTCTGCCATTTCTAATCCTCTGTATGTTTATACTTTACCACTTCCTACATAGAATATTACCCCCTACGGCTTGTACCACAAGATAAAATGGCATCCCAGATGGTAAATAACAACAACAACAACGGCAATAACATCATCATCCTCATCATCATCATGAACAACAGGCATCAACAACTAGCTCGTATCTAGGCCGACCACTGCGATGTTGTTAGTGCCAGTACTTCCGATACCATCCTTTGCAAATTTACCCTTAAATAGCAAGCGACATATTGGTCGAGAGTTAAATGAAGCCGGATGTGATTGTTATCTCTATTTGGAATCTATTAACCGCGTTTGTGCAGAATTGCAGAACTGCGGTGGGGCGGCGTCGATAGCAGACGAGATGGTGGTGGCGAAGAAGGCGATGATGGTAAAGGCGGCGAAGGCGCCAGGGTCAATCAGTACGTTTAATTCTCTTTAATTATTAGCTTATCAGTTGTCATCAAGTTCTTTTTTGCATTACCATAAACTGTCAGCACTAATAACAACAACATTCCAAAGGGTCAGTGAAGGGAGAATTTATTTATTCGCTCGATCTGCTAAAATAGCAGCCAAATGTCCTTCAAATATATACTATTATCTTTAAAAAGAAAGTTAGAAAGTGGTGTGAACTGGCCATACAGGAAGAAATCTGATCATTGGCCAATTCAATAACTGTGGCTAAACAACAAATGCAACACTACAGGCCAACGAGTGGAACTCTATGTAGTCATACAACATGCAAGAAATGTTAACCAGCTCTCCCTCTAACCATGTACTTCACCACCTTCTTAATAGAGGCCATATCGCACAAGAAAGCTCGGTTTCCATTTTGAATTTTTCTATACTGCAGTTTTATTTACTGCTTTCCGATGACTGCAGTCTCTCCGGGATATGAACCCTCTGCTGTAAATTATCAAAAGAAAAATCGATTAAATCGGGGAAACTACAAACCTGTGCCGTATCCAATTTGGAGCTTGGCGAACAGATGTTGAAAGGTTTCAGCGCCTTGCTTCAGGAGGCCAAAGTATAACGGCCGCAACGGATACAAAGACCTGGCCTTTTAGTTGAGACGTTATTACTTCCATCTCTCCAGCTTTATCCATCTCTCCACCATTCATTTTAGCCTAAATATGATCAGAAAACTTGCTGTGTATATGTCTTCAGGTGTATATCCTGTCTTTCATTAGTATTCTTTACTAGTTTTAGAAGCCAGTAACATTACGATGGAAAAATCGAAATCGATCTCATCCTAAAACGACAAATAACTCAAGTGGGGTGGAATTTAGAAAGTGGGAACTTAGAACAGGATCGATTTTTCTGCATTCGGACAATGCAATATCTGAAATTCTTGCCTAAGGTTATGGGAGTCGAATCCGATTTCACTGCAAGAAATGTCATGTGTTGTATATTTCTAACACGTTAGATGACAATAGCATCGGTTGTTTAAAGATAAAACCTAGCTTCGATAAATTCCGTGGATAATAATAATAAGAGTTTACAGAATATTGTCTAAACGAGTTGTTGCTATTTAGGATAAAGGTTAAATTCTTACAATAAGTTTAATAGATGTTCCTCATATTTTATTTTGCTCTTTTTGTGCTGAAGTGGTATAGAGTGTGGAGTTTTTATCCTGAAACTGTAGTCTTTAGAAAATAACGTTTGGAATCGATTAAGTATCTGCCATCCAGCCATTATCATCATTCTCTGGGATACAATGAAAACCAGTATCGTGTGTGTGTGTGTGTGTGTGTGTGTGTGTGTGTGTGTGTGTGTGTGTGTGTGTGTGTGAGTGTGAGTGTGTGTGTGTGTGTGTGTGTATGTGTGTGTGTGTGTGTGTTCAAGCAAACAGCGTTAACAGACTTGTAAATTAGCAGCGGGTTTTGATATTAAGTTTTAAATGTGAACAGGTGTATCAGCATTAGATATATGTGTGTGCGCACACACTCACACACTCACACACACACACACACACACACACACACACACACACACACATGCAAAACCGTTCACGCAGCTAAGAATACATGCGCACGCACGTGATAGCCATAAATTCGACATTTTGTTATTACATATCCATGTATGAAGGTGAAAGACTAACGGACACTGTACAACGTCAGCGAAAATCTCCGAGAATATTACTTTTGCATCCTAAGCTCAAATTCACCCGAGTTCCACTCGACCCTTCTTCTCTTGGAGGGGTCGATAAATAAAGTACCAGTAATACATCGGACTCAAAACATTCGACATTTGCTTCCTGTAGCGTTGTGAATGTGTTATAAAGCGGTAATTATATGTGGGTGTACATGTATGTATATGTTTATTCATATACATACACACTCACATATCTACACACACACGCATACGCACATATACACGTGCATATACGCACACGCATGCACACACACACACACGCACACACATACACACACACGTGCGCGTGTATAGCATCATATGGACGCTGCATCGCAATGGAGAGCACTCTTATAATGTTGGGATATCGAGGTGAATGATCATCAAGTAAATAAGTAAATAATTTTCTCTTTTACCGTTCAGTTTTGTTTCTTGCAGTTTTACCAATTAATTTTTGTACCAAGTGTGCGAAAGCTAAGCGCTCATCAGATCAACCATGGTTTGGGGATTTTATCATGTATGGGGGTTATACATACACATACATACACACATGCATATACACACGCATCTTTACACATACATATGCATTTACACACATGGTTGTGAGAGTTCTCCTTCTTGACCCCTAGTACATACGGACATATGCACTTACGTATGCTCACACGCCCACTGTTTTGTGGAAATATTGGAGAGCTCTACTTACATTTTCTTTCATAAATGCACGAGCTGAAGATTTCCGCTTTAGCACTGTGATATGATCCCCGTTGCCTGGGTAAGTGCCCATTAGGCCAATCTTACGATTCGGTTTCAATCGGAGGCTGTGACATAACAATTTTATTTGCTCCTGTCTTTCTCCTTAGTTGAAACATGACAACTCTTGCTCACAATATTTTCTTTGCATCCCTAGGATAAATCATAGCGCTTATAAAACTACATGTTTTTCGGTGGTTTATTTATTTTTTAGTTTATACACTCAAGTACTGCAGAATTCTTGAATATATAGCAGGCTACACAACAACAACCTTTCAGCAAGTTCTCTGCAGCAGTAAATGGTTAAAGAGAATTAGTAGATCTATATAGATACTTGACAACCTATTCAGTGAGAGAAGAGCGATGAAATAAATAGAGCCAACGAATAAATATAAAACCCCCAAAATTATTCACTTGTGTAATCAAATGCATCAATAATATAAAATCGACGAAAGAATATTTCATAACGTTAGTCAAAGTTTATAAAAAGAGACATACATACCCTTGAATCCAGATCATTTTAAATTCAAATGTAATGATTTATGGCAAAGTGGGGGAAAATATTATTGCGTGACAATATATCAGCGCTATATCTAACTAACCTCCATTACAAGTCTCCGAAGAAATACAAATTTAATTGCTTTCCATGAATATTGCAAACTAAAGGAAAACTTGTCAAACTCGGGCTCCATCGGTTTCCTTCTTTAAAGACTCATGTTGATCTCCTGGCAACTTGTCGGGTAATATGACACCGCAATGTTACTGTAAGTGGAAAATTGCTTAGCATCAACATCGCAGTTATACACGTAACACGGAAGGTAAGCAAAACAGAGATGGTTGTATATTAAGCACAGTTAAGATCATCAGATACGTCTTTCACCAGATCTATATACACCCGTTTGAATATTTCCATACACTCGCACGCACACACCACACACCACACACACACACACACACACACATCCAGTTATAAAGCCAATGGAGTAGAGACACTATAGTACGCGCACTGAACACGATCACACACAATCCAGTTTGCAGGAATGCAGAAACAGTGAAGAAGTCATTCTATTATACACTCACCGATGTTTACACTGTAAATTACTCAACACAATCAAAGCAGAACTTTGATTATTTTTGCACTCATTAACTTACAGGAAAGTAGACATACTACACGCCATCGTACACTCGTCGAAGCTACACAGATTTGGTAAACACACTGTTATACAACTAAAGTACAAAAGCGTGGCTGTGTGGTAAGAAGTTTCCCAACCACATGGTTCCGGGTTCCTGGTTCAGTCTCACTGCGTGGTACCTTGGGCAACTGTCTATATACCAACAAAATTATACACACTAAAGCATTTACGCTTGAGTATAAGCGTTTTGTACATGCATTTATGTATACAGGCTTCTGTACGGTATCTACATATATCACAACAGACAAGTGTACAATGTACACCACCTAAATTACACACATCTTTGTACTGGCACTGTTGTATACGCACTAATCTACACGCATTGAAGTACACACGCTTTTATACAAATTACCCAAGTATTTCCATAACGAAAAAAATACGTCATGACCACGTGACTAGTTTATATTTCGCATCCATATTAGTGGAGAAGAAAAACTTAGAGATTCCAAATATTTTCAGAGAATACTTGTCATGTGAAATTTAAACTTGATGTGAAGTAAAACAAAATAATATGAGTGACGTTTTTAATACACTGGCATGCACAGGAACATTATCAGGAAATATCAGGAATATAAAGAGTTATGTTCATCATTATACATATGTGAATGTATGGGTATGTGCGTGTGGTAGGGTGTGATGGGGTGTACTCGGTGCGTGTAAGATATTAAAAACCATGTCTTAAGTTTTTAACAAGAGACTCGTCATAAGATGGAATATAATTTCTGATTACAAAATACATTACTATTGCAAACGTATACGCAGGTGTGTGTGCTTGCTCGCTCATATCTATGTATGTACACACACACACACACACACACACACACACGCACACTCATACACACACACACACACATACACGCATATGCACGCACGCACACGCACATAATATTACAAGTCAAATAGTTTCGATATTCATTTTTATATTATCTTTCAGACATGTTATATTGAAGTCGTGTCTTCAATATAACATGTGTCTCTTTTTATATGTATATATGCGCGTATATGAGTGTATATAGATGTATATTTGTGTGTGTGTGTGTGTGTGTGTGTGCGTGTGTGTGTGTGTGTGTGTGTGTGTGTGTGTGTGTGTGTGAATATATAGAAATAGAAAGAAAGATTTGTCGTCATAACTATTAGCTATCTGTAAAGTGAAATAAATATTCTGATTAAACACTTTCATTTTAATACCTTTTAACGATATATACATGTATTCCTATAGCCATACGTATATGCATATGTGTGTGTATACATATATACATACTTACACACACACATATACATATGTGTATATGTACGTGTGTGCGTAAAACGATGATAACAACAAAATTGTCAAAGTGAAGACAAGTCGTGATTATTAGTTTGACGCTCGCGAAGAAAGCAACTTGCAAACGTCTTTAACCTTTCAGCCTGAGTTCGTTTTCAGACAGAACGAAAGTAAAGTGTGGGAAACGAAGAAATGGGATTGCGCAAATGGTGACGTAAGAATTAGGCTGAGCGAAATCCGGTTGAGGGATTAGAATAAACGGTAATAAAGTTGAAGGAATGGAGTTTCATACGTACGAGAGCAATTGGGACATTTTGAACAGTAATTGTGCGTGTATGCTTGTATGTCCGCCTTTTAGTAAGACGACTGTATGTGTGTGAGCATGGTTGCTTTCTCCTAAGAGCCAGGATTGGTCGTCTTGATGAATCGGGTTCATATATGAGTGTGAATGCGTACATGTGAGCGTATGTTTTTGTCTTTTTTGTTACTTTTTTCTTTGGTTGTTAGTGTCTGCCTACGAGAGTCGGCTAAAAAGTTTATTGGCTGACCAAGACGCTCTCATGGAATTTGCCCAACTGAGCTTATTTCTTGAGCATAATCTACTTTGCAGTCCACACACTTTTTCCATTGGTGTTGAAGTGCTTGGATCCCATTGGTAAAGAGGCTTTCATCCTATTCATCAAAAGTGTTTTCAACAACAGACATGACGCCATCATCATTGCGATAATGGTTCCCAACCAAGTGTTTTTTTTTTCTTTTTCTTGGTAGGGAAGAGTTAAAAGCCACAGTCACGCAGACAGCAGCCATTGAAAGCAAGGATTTGTGTGCGGAAGCATTATTCTGATGAAATGAGGAAACAAGAGCCTTTTCATGAGTTTTCCTGTGCGTTTGGTTTTTATAACCTTTTGTAACTGCCTCTTGAAGTCGATATAGGGCTCTTCGTTGATGGTGAGAGCCTTTTGAAGATAGTCAATAACCACAATGTCTTTTGCTTCCCAAAAAAATGAAGCCATCAACTTCTCAGAAGATGAAACGATCCTGGCTTTCTTCGAAGCAGGTGAGAAGGGGTGTTTCCACTGCATGGATTGTCTCTTTGTCTCTGGCTCAAAGTGTTGAACTCAATACTCATCTTGGGTTAAGAAACGTTCATGGAAACCAGCTGGATCTGCCTCAAACAATGTCAGATTTTTCTGGGATATGATCAGCCTGGTGCGATTTTGATCAGCAGTCAGAATGGATGCCCCCCCCCCCCC
>NC_068993.1:63793052-63799939 GCF_001194135.2 Octopus bimaculoides | reverse complement strand
CTTGATAACACCACAATCCCAAATTTTGTCGATTTTTGAGAGAAGTTGTTACTAGTAACTGTTGAAGTCTTCTTTGAACAGTCAGATTTCAGTTTACCTGGAAAAAAACAATGCAGGTGTCAATAAGAAGGGTTGAAATGAATGCATGCGAGAATTCACAGCTCTTGTGACTAAAAGACACAACCTCATCATAAGGCTGGTGAACTGCGATTATCTTTAGAACAAAATGCCTTACGGTATTCTAACTATTTTCTTTCTGATTTGTTATTCTCCCAAGGTCAACTTTTCCTTTATTCACTCCACGGTCGATAAGAAAAGGTATCACTCAAGAACTGGTGTCGATGGTATCGGCGAACCGTCCTTTTCAAAATTGCTGGGTTTCTTCCTAAATCGGAAACCATGAGGTAACAAACCAACAGCGACACAATATCCCCTGCAACTGTGGGGGACAGGCCGAGACCAGCTGCAAAAATGTATAATAAAAACTGAGACGATAACCACAGCAAAGAGATCGGGAGAGTTCGTCGCACCAAGGTGTGTATCGGTTGGTTATCCAGCCACTGTTCGATCGTTATCAGCCCACTACCGACATAGTCTCTTGCGCTGACATATGCCCAGCATAATTAGTAATTTAATCTAATGATTACAACACGGTGGTGAACTGGCAGAAACGTTAGCTCGTCGGGCGAGATACTTAGCGGTATCTGAGTTCAAACTCCGCGGAGGTCGGCTTTGTCTTTCATCCTTTCGGGTCAATAAATTAAGTACCCGTTTCGTACTGGCGTCAATCACATCGCCTGCCCCCCCCCCCCTTCCCCAAAATTTCGGGCCATGTTCCTAGAGTAGAAAAGAATGGAACAGAATATAATGATCACAACCAAACTATAAATTGTATGTTCTCTGAAGAAAGCTAGGGAGGAGGTAAGCATGGCGCCTGAAGTCAGCTTACGGTGACCATTCTACGATTACACTCCCTGAGGATACGGCTTTTTTCATTTAGATGTAGTCCACTACACCTGAAACACTGAAAAAAGAATGTCGTGTGTGTGTGTGTGTGTGACCACCGCTTGACAGCCGGTGTTAGTTTTTTTATGTCCCTGTAACTTAGCTGTTCGGTAAAAGTGACTGACTGAATAATTACTAGGTTTTAAAATAAGTACTGGAGTCGATTCGTTCAAATGAATTCTTCAAGCAACGCCCCAGCTGGAACTCATTCTACTTCTTTCCCTTGAATGAAACAACTCTTATGATGGTTATCTCCCTTACATCTGTATTATTTAAAGCTTCAGTGAAATTTCAGGTTTCAGGTCGAACCCCACGGTGTATCCAACACGAATAGCCAAATATCTGAGCAACGGATTACTATACAGAACAAAATGTTGGAAAATAGCATTTTTTTTTTATTAAATTCAATGAAAACAGTTTATTTTGCCTTTCAGTATTTTTTTATAATTATCGTTCTTAGGTGACAATAATTTCTAGTTTTATTTTTTGTTGTGACTTTTTTTAATTTTAGGAGCCACGACCCGTATTCGGAGATACTTTGAGAAAACAGACTTTTCTACCATGCTCTTCATTTGACCACAACTCTCACAATTTCCTGTTAAGGAAATTTCTTCGTCGAAAACTGTCAAAGCATGTTTGAGAGAAAATGTCCGTTCTTGGATGAGAGAGAATGTCCGGTGCTAGTATAGTATGTGGTCTACCACGTTGACAAACAGTATAGCCAGGGTTATCTACCTTAAACGTTCAGTTAATAATGGAAACCAATTTTTCCATTAACAACAAATTAAACTGCAAGCTGAGCCTGAGTGAGATTTTAGAACTCAGATTTTCCTTTGTCATGGATATACCCAAGACCACACTAGTGACTCTAACAAGAAAATCTAAAAATACAATAACTGACTGGTACAATACGTGTCTCGAGGTATGTGGAGCCATAGTTTATCATGAAAGACGAGGGAAGATGGTTAGAATAAACGATAACACCATTCAGATCGACGAAGCAAGATTTGCTGGTCGACGAAAATACAATTGAGGAAGAATACTGAATGGTGGTAACGTTCCTCTCTTCGAAGACAGTGATGCAGAAGAACGAAACAACAGGAACCGTGGACGTAGAGTTGATGGGCCGTGGGTTTTGGGTCTCAAACAAGGCTCAGACTGTTGATACTTTTATGTGGAACGGCGTGTCGGGAACGGTCTGATCCCAATTATTGAAAAAGAATGTGAAAAAGGTTCACTAATTCATTCAGATGAGTGGCCTGCTTAATTTAAAATTCTTTAAGTTATCACCATCTGCCAGTGAACCATCGACAACATTATGTGGGTCCAGTGAGTGGAGCACACACTCAGGCCATTCAGTGATCATGGTTAGATGCTAAAACTATGATTCTGAAAAATATGATCTCTGAAATATCTGAAGTGTTTTATCTCTGAAATATCAGGAAATATCTAAAAGATAAGGTAGATGACTCTGTTTGACACCGTGGCAGACCGCATACTATAGTAGCACCATAATTTCTTTGTTGGTTTGAATCTCTAAGATGACTTTGATAATCCATTAAAGCGACCTACTCTTTTGCTCATATTCTCTGCCATTTTCGGAGAATATATTCCTTTCTTTCGACCAGTCCCATATGACTCGTAAAAAGGTTAACAAAGCTGCCCATCTTCTAAGTTTTAAAAAGCGAAAGAGATATAACTAACAAGATATGAAATTGAAATTCCGCTGTCTCCTGGGAGATGCGGGGCGGTGGGGGAGATTGTCAATAAAGGAGGTTCCTTCGAGTACGGGAAGAATTCGTTTCGGAATAAAATCTGAAGTAAAAAAGACGCAATGAAGTTACATGAATCTGGGGTGGTATTGTCTTTGTATTGCTCTGAGATTTTTTCAGACTATAAAACCATTTCAATATATGAAAATATGAGGAAGGTATTCGCTGCGAGACATGATATCTTAATCAAAACATTTGACAATCTGTACACATATTGATACTGAAGTTTCCGTTTTTACCAAGAAAATACACTTTTGCACGTAAATCAGCTAATTATTTCACAATGCTAAATATTTTTTTCTATATTTTTTTGTCGGGAAAGAAGCCCGTGACCCTGATATGTTTACATCCTCCGAAACTGGAAGAGGAAGGTGTCGTCAAACTGGAAACTGGTCCCTGATCTATGCAACCGAGTGGAATTTGTTAAAAACACTCGAACGAGTGATGGCTTAAAATCTATCTCCCAAGAAGGACACCGCGGGATTTGAATTCAGAACACAAAGAGGTAAAACAAATACCAAAATGACATTCGGCCCGACGTTGTTGCAATCCATCAACTCACTGCCTGAAAATGGTAATTTTTGTAATCGACCCCATGAAGATGAGATGCAAAACTAAGCGATATTGAAATCAGACACGATTTAAAATCAGAGCGCAGTAGATCAGAACTAATCATTTAGGAATAGTTGATTTGTTGGAGCAATGGCTATCATTTGATAACGACAGCCGTGTATTTTTAAATACTTATAACGATATCATTGTCGTATAAACATGATTCACAGATATTAGTTTTACGGTTACTGCTGACATCTTTCGAATAAAGAAATCTGCGACCAAAGCTGAATATGAACATTGAAACTTGTCAGTTTAGACCTAATGCTTCATACTTTCTTTTTAAACATAGCAGAGAATGTATGTGATATGGCTGCTATATCCAGCAGGTCGTGCGGCCACATGATGGTACCTGAATTTAGCAAAATGTCAGAGTTGCCTCCCGTGACATACGAAACAGTTGAACTAGTTTTTTTAGGTTGTCATCATGTAAGGGAAGCAACTCTGGTATTCTACCTCTATTTTAAAGGTCGTTCTTTCCTCCTCTGTCTCTCTCTCTCTCCCTCTCTCTTTCTCTTTCTCTCTCTCTCTCTCTTTCTCTCTGTTTATAAACCGTATACTGTTCATTGGGATTATCGCTTTCTTATCTATTTTGAAGCGGATTCGTACGCCTTTTGCCCCAATGAAGGCGACTTCACTCAATATGTTATCGCCATCTATCAATTGTTCCTTGAAAAGAACAAAGAACACATTGTGGCTTTGAAACAAAGCTACGTTACCTTTTCTGGCACTTCCAGCTTATAGAATCTGGCAGGCTTGTTTCTTTCTTATGGACGAAATGCTTTCACACGTTTGTTCTTTCCATGAATGGTTCATTTCAAAGAACTTTTATTATAAGGTACCAATTCTAAAATTTGTTTTTATTTTACTTATTTTTTGGCGTAAGAACTCCTTGGTTTTCTTCGATAATATTCTTTCGAGAAATGGTGCTCATGTTTCTTCACATACCAAAGCAATCCTGTTCAATCAGAAATGGTTCACTGTGTGGAAAAAATGTTACTAACCAACCTTTGTTAACAAACTTCTGTAAGTTTTACAAATAGTAGAATGGCAAGTTCTGTATGAAAGTAAATCCTAAAATTCATTTCAAGAGTGAGGAAAGGCGATTCGAAAACAAGTCTAACCATTTCAGTTGTGAATAATAACATTGTGAAATTCGTCATGTTGAAAAAATGTCTTTTGATGGACGTTGCAATCTCAGCTCTGGGAAAGGCACAACTCTAAAAGCGTTATAGAAATGAAACAAATAAGGAATTGGAGTCTTGGAATCAGAAGACTGGTTCCTCAAAGCATCGATGTTACCAGTTGTTATTGGGACACTTGGAATTACACCAGGCACACGGCATACCAGGCACACGCATCACAATCATACGTACGCGACTCGGTGATCTCATATCAGGATAAACGATGTATGACCTTGCTGGTCATACTCGACCTGTATTTTCTCCAGGTCGAGTAGCCCATCCCGCTCAAAAGATCCCTGGATGACGGTTGTTTAAGGATGATGAACGAAACACCTGTGTTTCCAAAGGGGAATTATCCAAACCCCAAAGAATTCCTTTCAACACATGGCTATGATGCTTCTCCACTACTTCTGCTCATAATTCAAAGCTGTCGAACGGCGCAGTAGATTGCTAGACTGATGGACCAGTAACACTACTCGATTTAAGTTCTGTCTCGCTACCCAGGTAGACAGGAACTGGGACTGGATTACAAGCGAGGTGGGGAAGCTTCAACCAAAGATGGACTGAGTGAAATCTATCCCCGAAAGGTCGAACCCATGTGATGAACACCCACACCGCCTGACGGTCGTGCTTTGTACTAGTATCCGTCTGACCAGACAGGAGCGTTTGCTTCTCGGGTTCTTGCGGAGGAGAGGGCTTTGCCAAAGAGGAAAATGTCTGTCCCTTGTAAAACACGCTTTTCCACAGTTTGCCTCTTTGACAGAAAAGACCTAGATGAGGCATCTGAAATGTTATCAGGCATTCACTGACTCTCTGCGGAAGTATTGTCAGTTGAGAATGTACAAGGTGCACAGAGCTACGAAACTTTTGCATTGCCCCAATATTACTGACTTGTAGAGCAGCATTTTGTCTTTACGCTCCGAGTTCAAATTCCGTCGAAGTCCACTTTGCCTTCTTTCATGTGCCTTTATAAAGTGACCCGACAATTATTTTACCACACGTGTCATTCATTACAGAAGTCTTAACATAACAATAAACCAAATATGCTGAACTTCGACCTCTTTCACTCAGTGATATGCTAATCACCTTTTCTCTATGATACTAAACTGACCTTCATTAAATCACTTCTCTGATATTTTTGTCAGTGTTATAGAAAATGCCTCGGCTTTAATTCCACGAGATTAGCATTAATCCCATTAAAACCACTTTCTATCAAAATTTTGAGCTGACCACATCCATTCTCTTTCACTCAAATGACTCGGTTCTCCTTGACCTCTGAAGATTTGATCTAACAATGAACTAACTTAATTACTTGATCATCATTAACAGTAATAAGACAGCGTTAATCTATCAGTTCACAATTTTCTTTTTACAAGAAATAACACATGACAGCTTTCTCCAAGAATATATATACTTTATTTGCTATTGAATGCCAGATATTTTATTAAACAGAATTTTAAATATTGATACCCATATCTTTTCTTACTTTCATTTTTTCATCTCAAATTGATTGCATCCTCTTAAATGTAGGAAAATTACCAAAAAAAAAATGATTTCTTCAAAGGGTTCATTAATGACACACAAGACGATTGTGTTGGTCTGTTAGCCTACTGTTTTTCTGAAAGAAAAATTTAGTAGGTTTTCCCAAGAATATGCACGTATATATATATATATATATATATATATATATATATATATATATATATATATATAATGTACATATATTTCTACATACCAACATACTTTGTGGAGTATCCCGAGATTCAGACATTTAATTTTCAATTATAGATGCAACTCGTAAATATGGCTTTACCTTCTTTACTGAAGGTTTTATCTCCGAAATATAACTCTCTTAATGTTCAATTCAATAATACAATGTTTAAACCCCTTTTTCAGGAATGTGAGAAAGACTAAAAATGGATTGCCATTTAAGTGCCCTATCAGTTGGTCGGTCGCCATTGATCGCTCTGTAACCTTCCAACAAATACTTTCAATATATGAACTCTGAAAATACAGTTTCCGTAAAAAATATAACTATACATATATATTTAATATACTTATTATGTGTGTGTGTGTGTGTGTGTGTATGTGTGTATGTACACTTATCTATATAAACATGTACATGTTTCTGTGTGTATGTATGCATGGTTGGATGGATGTGTAAATCTATGTTACTTTTGTGTATACATGTGTTTAGTGCCTCGACATGAATGTGTGCGGAGGCAGATGTTTGTTTTTGTGCGAGCCTGATCAGTCACACAAAGCAGTAGACAAGTACGCCCCCCCCCCCACACACACACACACACAAATTTAT
>NC_068993.1:63791694-63793042 GCF_001194135.2 Octopus bimaculoides | reverse complement strand
ACAAGTACGCCCCCCCCCCCACACACACACACACACAAATTTATATACGTGCCGCGAGGTGTGTGGAGCCATAGTTTATCATGAACGACGAGGGAAGATGGTTAGAATAAACGATAACACCATTCAGATCGACGAAGCAAGATTTACTGGTCGACGAAAATACAATTGAGGAAGGACTAAATCACTTTTCCTCGCGACTCAAGTCTCATGCCATTGCGATATTTATGTGACAACTGTCTCTCCCTCTGACCGTGTCCCATTTTATAGATATCGGACCTGGTGGTTATCTTTACTGTGCGATTATTGCCCTCGTCAGTTATTTTCTAATATTTCTTTATTGTTTTTGTACTGGTTGAGGAGAGGCAGTTTATAACTATCATTTTCTTTGGTTTCCGATCTTCTTTCGTTGGTTTTTAGAGCCTTAGCTATGGTTTTCGTTGAGTTACTAATTCTTTGCTTGAACTGTATTGCGTACTTTTATTGTCAGAACTTCTTTTATATCTGGAATGCAATTTTGACTTTGTTCTGGTTCTCCTAACTGGTTTCTCTACTTTCAATTCGATCGTTTTATATCGTGTTTATTAGTTTCCTTTTCGCTTAAAATAAGTATTTTATGATGTATTTTTCCTTTTATTTGTTTATTTATTTGGTTGTTGTGGTACGCTAGTTACTGGAGATAGAAATCATTTCACAGGTGCTTTGCAAATTATTTGCAAAAGCAGTTTTTTTGTTCTGCTATAGATCATGGTTTTGGTAGTCCCGATTTGTGGGTTTCGAATCTTATAGTTGAAATGGATAAGCATTTTTTTCCATATTTTACATGTAAAACAAACAAACCAAACATTAAAACAAAATAAAAACAGGAATAACAAAAATATCTAAACCACATCAAAATCAAATCTAAGAACATGATAAACAACAACAAAATCCACTCCATCATAGAGCAACGAATTACCAAATGATGCGACGAAAACCATAGCCGTCGCCCCCAAAATTGAACCAACTAACATCGGGAGCAAACCAATAGTAACAAAAGCCATAGACGGCATTAAGAACAAACATAAAAAAATATATCAAATAATATTAGAAATGTAATGAGAATAAGAATTACATACAAGAGCGACCCTACAGTCATGCATATAACACATATATAAAATTTCTATAAAGCAAATATATTGCTCGAAAATTACAGCAGCGTAAAACTCGAATCACAATAAAAGGATCCAGTTTTCATTTGAAATACATTCGAAGACATATATTTCATACTCACGTTTATTTTTCGGTGACGAACTAAAGCATTTGAAGCTCTCTCTCTCTCTCTCTCTCTCTCTCTCTCTCTCTCTCTCTC
>NC_068993.1:63790490-63791387 GCF_001194135.2 Octopus bimaculoides | reverse complement strand
ATATATATATATATATATATATATATATATATATATATATAGAATGTTATATGTGTGTGTGTGTGTCTGTGTCTGTGTCTGTGTAAAACATATCATGTATATGTGTGTGTGCATAAACGTGCACATGCAACCACACATGTATCAACGCATATATACATGAATCTAAATGGCCATGCAACTGCTAACCCTTTGTTTAATAGTACTGTCTATTATGAAGTGCAAAAACGTTTCATCGCACTTGTGTGACTTAATCCCTAATATAATTACAGTGCAAGTCGCAGAAGTTCGAGGAAACTCTTACACACTACGTAATAGACAGTTCTGTTTAAAACTAATCAACTTTTGGCTGCCTTAGAATATTAAAGTTAATTTTTCGCTATGTAATTATTTTAGATTTAATTCAAGGTCTCAGATCAGATTATTTGGCAAACAAATCCATCTCTAGGACTCGGTGTGTGTGCACGTATGTTTGTTGTTGTTGGCGGTGGTGGTGGGTGCAGCTACATATCTGCGTTTGTTTGTGTTTACAATATGAATTAAAATTTAAAACCCCATCAGCAATGAGTAACAAATATCAACAATAGCAGTAAAAAACAAAAAGCAAATGGAAAAAACAAAAGTGATAACAATGTGGTTAATAATAATAATAATAATAATAATAATAATGATATAAATGGTAACAACAATAAAAAATAGAGTAATTTCTCTCCGTTTTGGTCCATGGCTATGAACAAATCACGTCCCCTAATTCACAAATTTAGGGGACTGTACATGATTTAATGTTCTATCACATTATAACGTACCGGAAGTCAAAACTAGGATTTAGCATGCCGAGAAAATAGACCTATATATATATTATATACAGGACTATATATATATATATATATATATATATAT
>NC_068993.1:63786684-63789184 GCF_001194135.2 Octopus bimaculoides | reverse complement strand
ATATATATATATATATACATATCAAATTTGACGTGTGTGTGTATGTGTGTGTGGATGTATTCTTTTAGTGGCTTCAGCCCAGAGACTATGGTCATGCTAGTTATATTCAATTGCTTCGTCGATAATATCGATTCCAGTACATTTTTTAAGTCTGGTTCTTAATTTATCGTCATCTATTTGTCAAACCGCTACGTTATGGAGCATAAAGTTAAACACAGTTTTTAAACCGTTAACATAAGCATAGACATACACAGATACACATAGATGTGTGGATATATATCAAACAAATATATATATTTATATATGTATACGCCTATATATATATATATACATATAATATTATATTAAAATAATATGATATATGTTATATACATGTATATAAATATATATATGTATATATAAAAATATATATAAAATGAAATATATATATATATATAAAATTTATGTGTGAAGGTGTTTGTACATGCCCATGTGTATTTGCAAATATCCGGATAATCATAAATGTTAGAATTGAAAACTTTTAAAGATGAAAATTTCCTTTCTGTCTTTCTTGTCAATCAATTGATGAGACGCAGCGAGGATGCGGTGCAGCAGAGAAGAGATTAAGAAGGGATCCACCACCAACACCACCGTCATCACACCCTTCACTACTATCATCACCATGGTCAACATCATCATCATCATCATCAACATCGTCATCATCACTGTTATTGGTCTCCCTCTATTTGATCCAAATTTTATTGACAAACCATTGTTTCCTAATGAAATGAAAAAAAAAATGAGATACGTTAATTAGCTGAACGAGATTTAGAGTCAATATTAATAATAGTCAGAAGAACTGCAAACATGCCTTAAGTTGCCAATATAAGCATTATAAACCTGCCTTTTATTTTTTCGTAAATGTGGAATACATAAATAAACATATAGTCTTCGTAACTTTTTCTCGCCTCCGCTCTCATTGGATCTGACTTCTATAAATGGCATTTTTTAAAGATAAATACTATTACCTGATTTCTATTCCTACACAAAACTATAATCAGTATTTCTAGTGCAAAAATGTTAATGTATCTTCTGTGTATCAAAGATTTGTTTTGTAAATTTATTTTTTTCATTTTCAAAGCCGAAGCACGCTTTTGCAAAAACGTAGTTGTAAACAATTTTTTAAAAATCTCACCAAAGAAAAAAAAAAGAAGACATGCAGAATACATTAATCTTGTTATTTGTTTGTTTTTCAATGTTTAGTATAAAGCTAAGAAGGGTAAACAACATAGAGAAACACAGCTTCTTTCTGTGAGAGAAGGAAGTAATTAGGAAAATTCGACAACAAAATCATTTCAGCCTCGTAGAGGGAGACGGAACGAATTGTTTTGGGCTCTTTGTTGCAAAGACAAAACCAGACAAAGCTTTCAAAAGACAAGATTTATAAATGGGCGAGATTGATTGAAATTGATGAACATTCAAAGAAAATGCCAGAAATGTGGACAAAATATGCGAACTTGTCTACGTTGAACGTCACCGAACAATCTATCGGTCAGCTCTGTCACATCAATAGAATCTGTTACGGAGTGAGGCAGGCGATTGAGATAGAAAACCTGATCAGGTTCTACATTGTAGTAAAATGTCTTCCTCCGGTTTTTATACGCCATCAGAAGTAGCACGTGGCCCCCTCTACTTTGTGAGAATAATAATGGCAACCCGACTTTCATTTCTACAATCTACACTGGGATCGAATTTAAGTTTACGATCCGGAGACAAAACTGCAGTGGTTGCAATGAAAGAAACTGCAATCATAAAAAGCAAAAAAAATCATGACATCTATGGACCACAACGGATAAACATTTTCACTTTTGTATGAAACCTGGGACATCGTTCACCGTTAAATTGCACCTTTTAAAAGTACTGTGAATTCTGACTTCTCTAGGATATCCTTAAGCATTTGGTAAATGTACAACAAAAAGACCGGAAGTATGATACAATTTTTAATTGGCTGCTACACTTTGATGTACCCACTACATTTTCGACAAAGAACAAAATTCCGGTCGATCCGCACCATTCGTATTCACCGGCTATTCTCTCAAGTAACTTCGCAGTATATACCAAAAAGAAATTGAAGAGATGCCACTTCAAAATGGTAGATTAAACGGAATCAAAGATGGCATTGGAGTAGCTACAGAAAAAAAAAAATTCCACGTTACTTCTGAGGAATGGAAAATAAGCAGAAATCGTTATCAACGTTTCCAAGAAGATATTTTGAAGGGAGCTTTTCCCTGAATATAAATATATGAACTATATTATTTATTGGAGGAGTACTACCATTCTTTCTGGGAACAGAATCCATGAAAATTTTAAGACCAACTTCTTTACATCCACCTGACACACACACACGGACATACTCACACAGACGGACACTTAGAAAAAGAGGCAAGTAAATATATATATATATATATATATATATGTCCCATTCTGTATTAGTTATATATATATATATATATATATATAT
>NC_068993.1:63780897-63786197 GCF_001194135.2 Octopus bimaculoides | reverse complement strand
ACACTCACTATACCAATAAATTGTCCTCAGGTTTAGGATCCTCCTGTAAAAAGTAGAAATTTTACATCACAAAAAACATGAGAAAATGAATGACAGCAAAAAAATAAATAATAACAACAACACTAATAATAATAATAATAATAATAATAATAATAATAATAATAATAATAATAATAATAATAATAACTGGTTGTTTTCTTGAAAATTCCAAAATAAATAGGCTGCTTTTTACTAAGATAGTCATTTTTTTATGGCAGACATCTAAGCATGTAACCGATGGCCAGAAAGAGAGCTGTTTGAATGGTCACTCCTGAGGCATTGTTGTACAGCGTTTATATTTCGTCAATATTTTCGTGATTACACTAGTGATAATATTATCACATCATTTGAATTCGGTGGAAGAAGAATTCTGTATCCAAGGTTCGATGGATAATATTTCTTTCAATGGAATGTGTAGTACATAATTTTTGTTCGGTATTTGACACATGCACACATACACATACACACACACACACACACACACTCACTCACACACACGCATGCACACATTGTATGCATGTGTGTATATAAATCCGTAATAGCTATCAGCTAAGGTAACGAGGCATTTAGCCAGATAATGCCATTCTCTATTGGGTTAGCGAATGCAAGGCGTTCAACAGGATGCAACGCAAGGACCCATCAACGATAGAGAAACATACAATGCGATACAATAACAACAAACACACACACACACACACATAACATTGATATGTATTGACATATACACACACACAGATACTTGTTCTTGTTCGTATTGACTATATATATATATATATATATATATATATATATATATATATATATATATATATCGATGCAGATATGTGCTTTTATATGTCAGTATATCCCTGTATTCCGCTAACTACGAATATATCCACATATCTCTGAATATAACTACTTGCCAATTTACATAACTGTGTGTATACATACATATGTGTATACACATATGTATGTATGTATGTTTGTATGTATGTATGTATGTATGTGTGTGTATGTATGTATGTGTGTATGTATGTATGTATGTATGTATGTATGTATGTATGTATGTATGTGTGTTATCATACTAATAGTTCGTAGTAAAATCCAAAAGATATCAATGTCATTTAAAATCATATTTGTTTTGTGTTTAAACCAAAATGGAAGAGAAACGATACTGTGACCAATTCTGAATTTAGCGGAATCTTTTTTTTTCTCTCTCTTTTGTCATTTTGTTTATGTTGTCGTCATTACTGATTTTATCTTGATTGAAATCTATTGATCTGAACAATAACTCTAAAATTTGAAACAGCAGTCTGTTCAGATTTAATGAGGAACACTGAATCTAATAGAGAAAGTATCTTTTGTAGCGTGGACACTGGTTAGTGGATAGTTAATGGAATGAATTTGTTGTAAAATGAAAGTCACTCTGTTAAGTCTCGTTTGGAAAAGAAGAACGTTATCCACATTTCAGGCCGATGGCCTACATACAACACCTCGGCAACATTCACGACACATCGAAGGTAGTAAAGGAATCAACGACTCAGAACTGACCATCAGAGACAACATCGGGTGCAGACACACCAGGCCCTTCGTGGTATATTGCAGTGATCTCTGGTCCGTCAAACCTCCCATAACAAATGAAAAATTACGAAGAACTCAATACACTGCGCATCATACCAAGTTACACACAGAGCACATTCACAACAACGAAATACAAACATTAAAACTGAAAGAAATGCAAGGAGCAGTTTCTTGCCACAAGCTTCAAGCATAAGTTAGTTGTCAGATATCAAATTTCATTTAGTTGATGAGGTTGCGGAAGTGACAGGTCCCATCACCCTTCCGAACCCTCCGAGATTATTAAGACTGACGTTGTTTGTTTAATCGAAACTGTTGCATTTCAGCACTCACAGGAAAATCATGAGCGAAGGGCTGATTTCAGAAGGACATTGTTTTTCCGGATGAAGAATTTGGCATAGTGATTGATACGAGAAAAGGATTGTTGGACGTATTGAGTGTGACGTGTGTGCCCAGAAACAGAGATACGAGTGGATTTGTGTGCCTTGGTGGTTGGGGTTTGAGATCAGTTTGCTCCGAGGAGCAGAGGCCAGTATATTAGATCAGAAGTTGGAGTGTATCTGTTAGTAAAGCAAGGCAACCCAGACGAGCGACCCTTCTCTAGATCCGTTGCAGGTCGTCACTGTGACTAATAGCACCGCCCCCTCTTTGAGAACACCACAGCATTGTGGACTTCACTCGAGCATTGCAGAGTGTCATCAGATGTAGGGGGATGAAATATTTTCTAATGAGAAAGGTAAGTCTTTGAGATGTGGTCCTAGCTAGACTGAGAATATGTTTTCCCCGGGAGACTTCCTCAGCCGTAATGAAGCCCAGGAATCGAAATCAGTAACCGGTGCTCTACTCTTAGATTATATAATTCTCAAATGCTTTAGTCTTAATCTGTAATGAATATATAAGCTTTATCAGTCGTTGAATTGAACCATCAAACAACGTGCAATCCGTAGGCAAAGGTGAACACATACAACACGTGGCCCATAAATTTCACTCAATATTTATAAAATACATATTCTAGATTGACCTGAATATATATGATGAACAAAAGCGCACGGCTTAGCTTAGAGCGAAAGTACGACGCTACATGTGTCAGACTAAAAGGAACATGGATTTTGTACTGAAAGAAAAGAAATGCAAATGTCGCAGTGTGCATATGCTACACTGAAACATCTTAGATCAATCTGATTCCCAGTTACCTACGCAGGTGTTGAACGTTAGGCAAGTAGCTTTAAACAAATAATATTGATTTATTACTTTAACATAAAAGACATCGAATTTATGAAGGAAGTGAACATTGTATGAGATTTATTCCTTTATCTAAAGCCCTTTGTTAAAAGATATATTTTTAGCCAGAACCCGAAACAACATTACAGTGTATGATCAAATAATATTGCTCCTGACTTGCCGGGAGAACAAACAGTATATATTTGTTTTTTTTTGTTTTTGTTTTTTTTATTTCATTTATTTCAAACCATTTCGTTATCCTATTTAAGGCTAATGTCGTTAGGAAGACAGAAACATTAACGCTACAAGGTACTGCTTCGCATTACTTAAACTATAAGATCTTGTAACTGTCTAATATTCTCAGTAATTTCCTGGTTCTTAAACTTACCTCACTGTTGTAAGTAGAAATAGGAATGTCGATTCCTCGAATAGCATCTAAGATGGTCATATACAAACGATCTCCGTAGTCTGATACAAAGTCAGTCAATTCTAACATGGTGTAAACAGGATCTGAGAAAATAAGAAGATAAAAAGGAAAATCGAGAATAGTGAAGGTCACATGTCAGCCAATGGCTGTGGAGGAAATTGAATTAAAAGATAACTTGGACAAATTCTAACATTTACTGAGAGTCTTTGATGTTTTAATCAAAGCAAAAAAAAAATCTGACGACGTGTCAGCATACAAAGAAGAAAGGATCTTCGGACGACGACGACGACGACAATGATGATGATAAGAAGAAGAAGAAGAAGGAGGAGGAGGAGGAGGAGGAGGAGGAGGAGGAGAAGAAGAAGAAGAAGAAGAAGAAGAAGAAGAAGAAGAAGAAGAAGAAGAAGAAGAAGAAGAAGAAGAAGAAGAAGAAGAAGAAGAAGAAGAAGAAGAGCAAAGCCGTAGGGAAGGCAGCACTTGGAGGAGAAAGAAAGCCCTGACATAAAACTTG
This sequence comes from Octopus bimaculoides, assembly GCF_001194135.2. Lineage (NCBI taxonomy): Eukaryota > Metazoa > Mollusca > Cephalopoda > Octopoda > Octopodidae > Octopus > Octopus bimaculoides. The sequence goes on along the minus strand of NC_068993.1, from coordinate 63,782,442 downwards.
CATTCAGAATAGGAGCCGCCATCTTGCAAAACTTATCACTGGAACCTACGACAGCGAGCGAGAAAGTGGCAAAACTGTTGTACAATATTTTGTCCCTTAAATCCAATAACGTACAGATGTCTCACTCTCATTTCGTTCCTTGATCCGTTTTGAATTTTATAAAGTCCTATGGCGATGGATGTCTGGCCTGAAAAGTCATTGGCATTGCAAGCATGAAAGTAAACCAAAACAGTCAGGCTGGGTGTGAGACGGCTATCAACTGATAACAAGATAAATAAATCATCATCAACAATCATCATCATCATCATCATCATCATCATCATCATCATCACCATATACATATGCATATTAGGTATAGAAAGAGAGAGATATGGGGGAGAGAGAGAAAGAGAAAGAGAGGAGACTGAAATAGAATCTTTGAGATCAAGTTGAAGTCACAGAAATCGGTCGTCACTAATTCTTTTTAGCTGGAGAAGCCATAAATATCATTGCTGAAGAACAACGACAACCGTGTCAATGACGTAAACTGCGGAGCTATTTACAGAATAACGATTCTGAAATAATCACAGAAAATCTGGGGAATATGAAAAAAATGTTATTTTAAAATTTCCTTTTTTTTTTTTTTCTGAAAATGTTCCATGCAAAAATTCAAAAGAAAAAGCTTCTGTAAAGCAATAATTTTGAGAGTTGAAATACAAGGGATAAAATTCGAAAGCGAAAATGAAAGAAAGAATAAAAATGAAAACATGATCACAATCTGAGAGGAAAAGGACAGAGTGAAAGTATTATGGAGTTGAATCGATGCTGAGATCGATGGCAGAAGTGTTTCAGTCTGAGGGTAAAAAAATAATGAAACAAGAGTGGGAGAAAAAGCCATTCAGTTATAAATCACGGCGACAGTGCCTTGTCACAACACTCAATGTTCTCAGTGAATATTTATTGGGATGGGTTTTTGGAGGGGATTAACTCCTCTGTTTTGCAATGATTTCTTTTTATATTCCGACATAAAATATCTCAATTTTTATTGGACAAGGTAAACAAATTTTTTTTAAAGTTTATTCAACTCAACATTTTCTATATCCAAATGTTTCTATATTGCTATGGTTTCTAAACGGCAGATTTGCTCAAACTTGTGCTGAGTCTATAGAATCATTTAGTATTCTATGTACAGTAATCCCTCGCCATATCGCGGGTCACCTATCGCAGTTTATTATTTAAGCTTACGTTGATTTTTCCGTGGTCTTGTTTTGCATTTATAATAAAATAAATACAAATTAGAAAAATAACTTTAAAAGATATACACTACTGTTTCTACTTCGCGGATTTTCACCTCTCGCAGGAGGTTTTGGAGCGTAACAGCCGCAATAGTCGAAGGATTATTGCATACCATAATCAAAACTTTAACAGTTATATATTTGTCTCTTTTCTGTAGGTAGAAGAATCTTGTTAAAACAAGAATTTTTAATCGAATAATATCTAGAATTTTTTTGGAAAGTTCTTACTAACCGCTTCACGGAACTTTTTAACACCTGCGTTTAACTCCAT